>NC_142524.1:36189366-36296866 GCF_964205215.1 Stylophora pistillata
ATATAAAAAACCTTTTTACATTACAGAACAGAGTACAAAAGTTATTTTGTGTATGCTGCCCCTTTTGTCCCAAGTTTCAGTAGTGCAAGTGGGTAAATTTTACACCTGTCCCACGTATGGTACTTTTCTTCTTATTATGCAAATTCATATTGTTAAAATTCCTTTTTAAGGTTAACAGAACAGAAAAATCGCACGTAAACAACGTTTGTCGATGATCGTTCGTGCTTTAGAATATCCTCTTCTACTGCAAAACGTGACAAATGTCAACGGTTTGCGCTAATTGATAATTATTTATTGATAGGAAGTTTCCAGAGAGCATTTTAATGAGTTCTATATCTCCGTGATCGTTCGAACTCACCTGAACGAGTTAGAAACTAGTAAAATGGAAAACACTGGCAACCTGCTTTATTGGTCCTGTGTGGTTAACTCTGCGTTGAACTCGTTCATATCTTACACAACCATCATGATAAACATTTTAACAATCCACGCAATGAGAAAAACGTCGGAATTGCCAAAGACTTTGAAAACATTGCTGCTGAGTCTTGCTGTGTCTGATCTTGGTCTTGGATTGGTGCAGCCTCTCCATGTTGTTACGATGGTCTCGTGTACCCCTGAGAAAGCACCTCTCGAAGACACGCAGAATGCACTTTCAAAAATCTTCCAGTTTTTGTATCGTTCCTTTTTATTTGCTTCGTTTCTGGGTGTTTCGGCTCTGGTGGCCGAGAGATTTTTAGCCGTTCACCTTCATCTTAGATATCGGGAACTAGTGACTTACAAGCGTGTTGTTGCTGTTGTTATAACATTATGGATTCTTAGTGCTTTGCTACCATTAATGGATTTCCTCCCGCTTGAAATTGTCAAAACAGTTATAGAGGCTGTTACTGGTGTTTGTTGTTTTATTTGCACTACAATTTTTTGTTGTAAAATTCATTTCGCTGTGCGGCGCCACACAAACCATATTCAAGCCCTTCAAACTTTACAAAACAATGAAATGGCGGTGAACTTTGCGAAGACAAGGAAATCGGGTTTGTGTACATTCTACTTTTTTTTGTTTTGTTATTTGCCTCAATATTGTGCGTTTATTTTAGGGTTTTTTTTCATTAATGGACCAAGTAGTATGTTTGAAATTTTTTTTATGTGCACCACAACCCTGGCGCATCTTAATTCATCGTTGAACCCTCTAATTTACTGCTGGAACATGAGACACATTCGAAAGTCTATCCTTTGCATATTAAGAAATGCTTTTACTCGTCAAAACTGAACTGCTAGAGCTCTAGCTAAGGATATTGTCAACTTTAAACGTTTTCTGCAAAATCTTTGTTTGTTTATTGTTTCTTTACACACGAAGTTTTTTATATCGATAAAAAGATGAGGAGGGTATAGACTGCCTGGGTTTTTCGAGGTTCTTGAGTTACATCGAGTTTTTCATATTTAATTTCAATTCAATTCAATTTATTTATTTGTTAGCAATACAATATTATCACAGTCCTAGGTGACCCGCAATTAGCAAGCTATTCTAGGCGGGCCACCCTTCTAAAACAAGTGCTGTCTCTGCTAATGATCACATACCGATACAATTAAACAAAGATAATCATTAAATAAAAATACAATTGTTAAATAAAATAAAATAAAATTAAGTCCGTTGAATAATTAAATAATCAATTGCAAAGTTATCAAGATATATAATACAATTGAACAAGACTTAAACGAAGAGTTACTTTATCAAGAGATATTTACAAATTTCTGAGCAGCGTATATCAACATTCATCTCCTCATTTTCCAAAAGTTTTAACAGGCGATTTTTAAGTTCACGCTTAAACGGGGTTCTGTTTTTAATACGAAGTTCTTTTGGGATGCTATTCCACAATCTTACACCTATTCTAGCAAAAGAAAATAAAAGTTGGTTAGTTCTAGACGCTTTAACGTATAGATTAGCCGTTGCTGAGAATCTTGTGAAATGGTGATGAACCTGCTCGGAGTGGAGAAAGAGCATAGAAATATTAGACGGGGCACGGTGATTATCAATGTCATGCATCAAAGAGGAAACCAAATGAGAATAGAGCATAGTTATTGGTAAGATTCTGGAGTTAACAAATAGCGGGGCACTATGAGTTTTGCTATCCGCAAAATACATTAGTCGTAGAGCACGTTTTTGTAAAATGAGAACCTTATTTAAATGAGTGTTAGCAGCTTGTCCCCAGGCAATAAGACCATAAGAGATATAGGGTTCAATTAAGGAGCGGTAGATGTTAAGAAGTGTGGCAAATGGGACAAGATGTCTTAACCTGGCAATTATACCAATTCCTTTACTAACTTTAGATGAGATATAATCAATATGATACTTCCAAGAGAGGTTATTATCTATCAGAATTCCTAGATATTTCACAAAAGTTTTTTGTTCTAGAGATACACTTTTTTTAAGATCGTTATTATAAATTTTCAAGTGAACTATGTAGTCCAATTTGCGTTGGTAAGGATGGAAAATAACAAAGTTAGATTTACTAGTGTTAAGAGAAAGTTTGTTTGCGTCCAACCAGTCACCCACTTTTGCGAGTTCATCATTAACAACTTTTTCAAGATCCTTAAGATCTTTGTTTGAATAAAGCAAGTTAGTATTGTCAGCAAATAGGTAAAACTCAAAAATCTGGGAGCAACGGTAAATGTCGTTAACATAAATCAAAAAGAGAAGGGGGCCAAGTACAGACCCTTGAGGGACACCACAAACTATCTCTTCTATATTCGATAAGGTTGAACCAATTTGAGTCGACTGGTTCCTGTTCAACAAGTACGAAGAGAACCAGTTATTAATTATTCCTCTGACTCCATAATGATATAATTTGTGCAGTAAGATTGAGTGATCCACCGTATCAAATGCCTTTTTTAGGTCAATAAAAATACCACAAGAGAATAACTTTGCATCAATATTAGTTTGAATTTTGCTTAAGATATCTAAAATTGCATGTTGGGTTGAACACTTGTCTCTAAATCCATACTGAGAAGTAAAAAAGATACCATTTTTTTCGCAATGTGATTTAAGACGTTTAGCCATCAATTTCTCAAATAATCGATTGAAGACAGAAAGGAGGGAAATTGGGCGGTAATTACATGGATCAGTTTCGTCTCCCGATTTGTAGATAGGAATTACTTTGGCATGCTTCAAAAGATGGGGATAAATACCCGTTGAGATAGACTTATTCATCATGGCAGCTAAGAGTGAAGAAAGGATATGGCGCCCAGATTTTAGAAGATGAACCGGGCAAGAATATAGGCCATATACTTTATTACTGGGTATAGCCAAGATTTCCAAGTCCACCTCGGATGGAACGACGGGATCAAAAAAGAAAGACTTAAAGTGATTAGTGCCGACAAGGTAGTCCTGGAAATTTATCCTGGAAGGTGATATATTGCGTGCAAGCCGCGGTCCAATAGACGCAAAGTACTGATTAAAGATATTGGTTATTTCAGATGGATTTTGTGTTACTCCAGAGTTGTTAGAGCGTTGAAGGGCTGATACTGTTTTTTTGTTACGCTGTCTGTTCAATAGTTCATTAATCCCCTCCCACGTTTTTTTAACATTTCTTAGATTTGTAGTGAAGTAAGCTTCATAATACAGTCTTTTACTGAGACGAGAAAGACTAACAATTCTATTCCTATACAGCTTATATTTTGATTTATCTCCTGAGTAAAAAAGTCTATTCTTTATTTTGATAGATTTACGTAGGCCCTTAGTTATCCACGGTTTGGAAAATTGTTTAGCCTTGCGCCTAGATAAAATTTTGAGAGGAGCGTGTTTATTAATGAGCTTGTTAAATTTATTGTAAAAGGAAGAAAAGCATTTGTCTACAGATCCATATGTCATTGAGTTATCCCAATCAGTATCCGAGACATCATTAATAAAGCATTCTTCAGAGAAGTTGGAATAATCGCGAATTTTATGTTTAGCAGTAAAATTTTTTGGTATAAGACTGTGGATAAAACAAAATTGGGAGTAGTGATCACTAATGTCTGACACGATATTTCCACCTGAAATTTTATGATCAAATCTATTCAGAAATATATTATCAATGAGTGTGGCAGAATTATTGTAGACTCTAGATGGTTTATCAATTACCGGGAAGAACGAATAACATTGTAAAGATAACAAAAAATTTTGGGAGTAATCGGAAATTTCAGATTTGAGGAGATCAATATTGAAATCGCCCATAAGATAAACAACTTTATCAGAGGAGCTAAGTTTTTCTAAAGTAAAGTCAACATATTGGAGGAATTGTTCCGGATCATTATGCTGCCTATAAATCACTCCACAAACGATATTTTTACTCTTTAGGGATTCAATTTCGATCCATAAAGCCTGAAAAGCGTCTTTAGATGTTCTCTCCAGAACCTTATATTTCAAACAATTATTAATGTACATTCCAACACCTCCACATGATAGAGGTGTTGGGACATATTCAAACTGATAGTTTGGTATGCAGGCATTGAAATCTAGCCCAGATGAATTTGTAATTTTTGTTTCTGTAATACCGATTACACTGAATTGGTAGTCAAGTTCATCTAAAAGATGGACTTGAAAATTATCAATGTTTTTCCGCAAACTTCTTACGTTAGTATGAAGCATAGAGAAAGGACCTTGACTATCTGATTCCAACAAAGACTCTTTAAACATAGAAAAACTATAGGGTGAGAAATATTTACATCTAATTTGTTGTATGCTTAAGTTTCTGTCGGGATTTAATGTTGATTCGGTATTTAAGCGAAACAAATCTAAATCAGTCATAAATACTATGAAGTTTGTCTAAGTACTTCTTGGTCGGTAAGTCACTGTTGAGAATGTTATTAAACTGTCCATGAGCTCAAATAATATCAACATTCGCGTATGGAAGTTCGCTTAGGGTAGATTTAATTGTACAACGAACACGTTTCTCGCTAACACTCATACTTATTATCTAAAAACAGACAAACAAATCTACATCAACATGAATACTTAGCCTTCACGTCCATTCGTTAATCGGTGCAGGTCCGTGATATCCTTAATCTTGATGGCTCGAGACGTGGTATCTTTACGAAGATAAACAAGCGATCCCTTCGACCAGCAATATTGATAGTGAAACTGCTCCTTGAACCTCTTAGCTTCAAATAAAACCTTTTGCATCCTTGGCGTTAAATGGTCAAAAATTCTAACAGCGGAAAGGGAGGCACCCTCAGGTAAACCAACAGCAGATGGGGCAACTTTACTTGCATTTCTTTTATGATTCATGACATCATCTTTTGACAATCGTCTAATAAATCGACAAATGATTGGCCGCGGGCCGCCATTGTCATCGCTTCTTGTTGGGACTCGATGGGCTGTGTCAATGTCATGAATTGATACAGCAGATCCAATTGCCTTAAATAAACAATCACATAGCTCACTCGTAGAGGCCGAGGATTCATCTTGACTCAATTGAGGGACACCAACAATCTTAACATTATATTGATAACTGTACTCTTGAAATTCATCGATGCTCCTGGAAACTCTGTTAACTTCAACAGCAATCTCATCAAGCATGGCACCTAAGCGATCAAGTTCTTTACCAGCAGAGACCCTGAATCGCTCAAAGTCATCATATTCTTTACTCATGCATTCTAAGCTCTGCTCTACTTCGTCATTAGTCGCTGCAGGTTTTTTTGACTGCTCCAGCAGCATCTCCTTCATCTTAGCAATCTCATCCGCCATGACAGACAGTTGATCTTTAAGCTTACTGTTCTCTCTCTTGAGGCTAGCAACAGACTCAGGCATTCTTGAATCTCTCAGAAAGCAAAAAAAGAAAAACGATCGAGAAAAAAAGAAACGAAAAATTATCCAAAACGAAACGAAAAATTATCCAAACTTGATTAAGATTAGCGGAGCTCGTAAAGTAACGTCCGTCCTGACCAACTCACCGCTGACCAGTTACCTTTAGTAAAAGTTTAGTAAAAGCACTAAAAATTTAGTAAAAGCACAGGCGGCCCAAGCTCTCTGAGAACCACACAAGGAACACTGGACTGCCTGTGGTAAAAGTTATGTTTTAGTCCAGACCCGGTAAACTCTGCAAAACGCATTTGCTCTTCGTAGTCACTTTTAGAGACAGCTGATCTTCCGAGCTTTATTAAATTGCATTTGTTTAAGTCCTTTCTCCTCAGTTTGGGTTAAATTAGTGTAAAGCAGGGTTTTTTATATATCCATAGAAAACGAGGCAGTGTTGTAAAGGTAACTCGGTCCACTGATGAAATCAAACGTTAACAAATTTCTACTCAGAAATCGAGCTGGAATATCCTTCTCATTGAACTGGTAATTGGCATACAAGTATACAAGTCTTTGACCGCTATTGTCTGTTGAAAAGCAAAACATATGTATGCAATCTTCGGGTTAAAGGACGAAGCTCTGATGAGTTTGCCAGAGTAAGGTTATTTTGAGTCGAAGTCGAAGTCTTAATGAAAATTTTGTTACGTTTCAAGTAAGGGGGGAAACCGGAAAATGACATAAGTCTACGCATATTTATTCATCGCTCGCGAAAAGAGATAAAACATTTGAAGAAGTGTAACATCTTACTCGAGATGGCGGATGGCATTGGTTTCTTCTCGCTGGTTTTATTGACAGGAACCTGTCGAAAGCATTTTGATAAACAGGTTTAACTTAAGACGCAAGAGTTCTAGTTCTCTAGGGTACAAAGTCATCTTTACGAGTAATAAATAAGCTAAGCTCTTTGAAAATCGGAAACACTGAAAACCCGCTCTACTCATCCTGTAACGTTAATGCTGCATTGAACTTGTTCGATTGTTTCACAGCCATTATGATGAACATTTTAACGGTTTATTGACGAAAGTGGTCATTTCCACATTTTGCAGTAAGAAATAGAGGTCGAATATCCTACTCACTCATCTGGTCTTTGGCAGACAATTAGATTCGGTCCAAATCGAACTGTAATTTTTTATCATAGGATTTATTTCGCTGTGCGGCGCCACCCAAGCTTAATTCAAGCCTTTCGGGTCCATCAAGTTTCACAAAACAATGAAATGGCGGTGAACTGTACTGAAATGTACTGCTGAAAAATGAGACACATTTGGCAATCCATCATTTGCATGCTGCGAAATGTGATCATTCGTCAGAACTGAACTGTTAAAACTTAAGATGATATTATTGTAGACTTTAAACGTGCTTTCTGCCAAATGTTTATTTGTGCTTTGTTTTTTTATATCCAAAGTTTTTCATAGAGATTAAGAGCAGAGGAGCTTATAAACTGTCTGCGTGTTTTCGAGGTTCTTGTTTCTCTCTCTGTTATGGAGAGTTTTCTAGATGAAATTAAAGCTGTGAAAAATAGACTTTACATTTATTTTACTTTCATTCTGTCGGAAGTAGACACATTCAGTTTTTCCCTTCTTATTTGTTTTGCTCTAGAAGAACTTTTTTCTTGAAAACAAAAGGTTTTGGATTAAAATTCAACACCGGACCTCGGTAGAAACAGTCAATTTTAGAGACAGCTGATTTTCTGTACTTAATTGAAGTGCATTTTCTTACGTCCCTTTTTTGTTGTGCTAGATTATTGTAAATGAGGTTTTTTCCCATTTTTATAGATCTCTAGAAGATGAACATTGGTGTTTTTCAATGTCCGCTTCAACAGCGAAAAGTTACTGTTAAAGTTTTTTTGATTTCGATATTGGGTTTGTTTCGTATAATTGTCAAAACGTAGGTCTTGTCGCTTTTAACAGAGTAAACAAATTAAAGTTTTTGCCGATGGAACTTGAGCATTCGCGCCAAAGGGGAGTTATTATGTTTAATATGTTGTTCTCTTAATAGCTTCGTTTAAGTTATTCGCTACAGCTGTTATTCTAGACTGCCATAACTCGCGGAATTTTCGAATGTAAAGAGGTGTTTTTTATTTTTCTTTTCCAAAATTCCGCTTACTGAAAGTGACACGCCGCCGCCTCCTAAGTACAACCTCTATCTTTCTGACGAAAGGGAACATTTTACCACTTCTAAGTCTAAAGGTCGGCACACACGAGGGGACTAGTCCCTGCTACCGGTCCCCTCGTGTAAACCCTTCAAAGACTTGTCGCCGGGACTAGTCGCAGGGACTAGTCCCCTCGTGTGTGCCGACCTTAGTTTTTACCAAGTCTGATGACAAATTTTTTCTCGGATATGAGATCGATTTCTCCAATCACTGATATGCTAATTGACACATAATTTATATACTTTCGATGTGTATTAAATGGGAAAACGTGAAATGAATTGGCGAACGTTGTTTCGGCGGCTTAAACATCGACCATATGGGCCACAAATACATAACAGGAAAGTAGCTATTTATCAGTACAGTGAATAACGTCGGAAGAACACAGATAAAAAAGCACTTCCGCATGAGCACGCGTGTCTTTCGATTTCCTGGTTGGCACCGGAGAAAGCTGTCAAATGCATCAACTTATTCATAAGTCTCTGGTTTCCAACTACTTATTAATCCTGGCTTTTGCCAGAATTTATCATGAAGCTTTTCGAAGTAACTCTCCGTTAATTCACGATGAAGCCTGTTTGTTTCATGAAATCCATTTCTTCTGAGCGTACTTCGTGAACTTGCTGACAAATCAGCCTCCTGACTACCCGTTATAGAATGGGGAAAAGCGAAAGCCCGTATTACTCATCTTGTGTCACTAATTCCGTGTTGAACTGCTTCTTTTGCTACACATCCATTATGTTGAACATTTTGACGATCCATGCGATGAGGAAGACGTCAGCATTGCCAAAGACTTTGAAAACATTCCTACTGAGTCTCGCTGTTTCTGATCTTGGTGTTGGTTTGCTGGTGAAACCTGCTTATGTTGTAAGGCTGATTACTTGCGCTACTAGTGGAAACTTTATCTACCCCGAGCTAAATAATTTTACCTACATCACTGCCTTATTTTCGGATTTATTCTCGTGTGCGTCACTTTTCGGTGTTACTGCTCTGAGCACAGACAGATTTCTGGCCATTCACCTTCATCTCAGATATCAAGAACTTGTGACTCACAAGCGTGTTGTTGCTGCGGTGTTGATGATATGGACGTTTAGTTTCTTGTTTTCATTGCTGTTAATGCTGGATTATTTCTGGCTCAAATACGCTGGAAGAATCGTAGTCACTGTTACTTTTTGTTGTTGTATTATTTGTACAACAATCATTTATTTTAAAATATATTTAGCGGTGAGGCGCCACAGAAACGTAATCCAAGTGTTGCAACTAACACACGGGGGTGGAACGACAATGAACGCGGCCAGGTTGAGGAGGTCGGCTAGCAGTACCTTCTACATATACCTCGTGTTTTTGTTGTGTTATTTACCCTGGTACTGTGTCTATATTTGGGGTTTTTCTGCCGTTAAACAAACCACCAGATTTCGTACTAGTGTTATTTATACGTTAACGCTTTTGTTTTTCAATTCGTCTCTAAACCCTGTGGTATACTGCTGGAAAATGAGACACATTCGGCAATCTATCATTTGCATTCTTCGAAATATATTTCTTCGTTAAAACTGAAGAAACTTTTAAGGTAGCTATATAACAACCGAGCACTTCGGAGGCAATCTTCAAGTATTATGAATAGTTCGCAACGAAAGTAAACGAATGTGTTTCGCACAGTCGAGAAATTGTGAGTCACTGTAGTTTGCTTACAGGTCATATGTAAATGTAGACCTATATTTGTATTCAATTTGTCAGCTTAGACAGCTTAAGTTAATTGAAGTTATAACATGCAGATGTAATGTTTTTCTACCTCTTTTTCGTCGGAAGCAAAGGGTAATTTTCTTGTTACATGTATTGGTTTTAAAACAGAAGTACGAATACTACATTAGAGACTCCTAGTCGTTATGTTACAGGAACCGGAGTTGAGCGTCGGCCTGATGGGCCACGTGGCTCATAAACAGACTATGAATGCTATATACTCAGATCTACTAGCTTTGTTTATAAAAACATAGATTACCGTAATGATGTCTTTAGCAGGCTTGAATACAAAAGTAAAAACTTGTTATGATAATCAAGAAAACTGAATGGAATGGACTATAAACCTAAACATTAGATTGAAACCGATAAGCGGAATCGTCTAAACAACAACAACAAAAACAATAACAAAGAGAAATTTCGCAACGAGTGAGACGCCCAAAATAAGCCCACGCCGAGTGAGGGAAAGATGGAATGTCGAGGAAAAGGTACATTTTACTTTAGATGTTCTCTCACATTTAGAACTTTAAGCCTCTCCTCAAACAGCCAAAAACAACTCCCTTACCTTCTCACCTTCATACTCAGATATGTAAATTTGTTTTGTGTTGTATTTAAAAGCCTTTTGATGTTTAAAGCTGTCTCTTGAAGCGAGGTTTTTTAAGAGGGCTAGAGTTTCAGGGCTTTCTCAGTAGAGGATCTCCTCACGGAATTGATTATATGCCGAAGCATCCATTAATCGACATTAAAAATCATGATCCTCTAAAGAATTCTCTGGTTTTAAGAAATTTATCAGGTAATCCGAAAATATTCGAGAGCTCAAAATAAAAACCTGTTTCACCTAACGGTGGTCTCTTTTGTTTCCCTCCGCACCAATGTTTCGGTCATGTTTGTTTGTTTGTTTGCTTTTTTTGTCAATCGTTTCGCTTTTTCGGTCGTTTTGTTTCAGTGGTTTCGCCACTAAATTTTCTCCGATTCTTATTGGTTTAAATTGATCACGTGACGCGATAATGTTCATCTGTGGAGAGATACTATCAGCCCATAGTGCACTCTATTGTTTAATTAGATTTGCAGTGATGGAGCCAATCAGATTGTAGCGCTTGTGTTGGTGCTCTGGTCAGTAGCTAAAGCTAGATGTTGCGCCAGCCCTCAAGTTATATGCTCTGACGAACTGTTAACGCGAGATGTTCCATTTTTTTTAGTCGCAGTTTATTTACCTTTATCAACAATGAACATTTAATAATCGTGGCGTGTCGTCTCGCTCTACAGTTTATCATTGTTACTTTAGTTTCAACTGACATTTTGTACAACACGGAGATATTGAATAATCAAAGTACGTGGGGTTTTTCCATTTCTTCTGCAAAACTAGAATTTTGAGATGATAAACACAATTTCATGATGGAATATAATACGATTTTTTTTTTATTGGCTGCGTTTTTTTTTTTAATCCAGGGACGCATGGTGTTCCTAATATCATTTTTTTTTTTTTTAATGCTTATGTACAAAAGGGAGGACTAACACAGGTTTTAATTCTAAATTGTTGACATGACGGCGATGGCACATTTTGTTGTTGTCATTGATTACGAATGATGCGTTTTCCGACCTCTTATGTCAAGATTTATTAAGACTTCATTTCCAATGAGTTCCTGTGAATATTTTCATAAAAGAAATGAGAATCTGTTTTATCACTTTCACCCAATGACAATAATTTTAACGTCAGGATCTTATCTTTTTGTGTATTTTTGTGTAGAAACATGGAGGCGGGAGTGCATTTTCCGGCTTTTCGTAACTCAAAGGAAATATTTGCAAAGTAGCGATGATCTTTGCCTGTTGACGACGTTCATTGTCTATTTTATTGGATCGCTAACGAACGTTTTAGGGAGGACAGCGCTTGCGGGTAACACCGGTGTCATCAAACGGAAATGGAAACGTAAAACCGTTCACCAACCAAATATTGACGCGGAATAAGGAGATGAAGCCATTTTTTTTCTAAATTTAAGAGTAAGGGCTGAGTATTTTCTTCTAGTTGCCGACCAGCAAACTAAATGAAAGCTCGAAATATCCCAGGTCTGAATTTGGACAAAAAAATATTGCTATCTCGACGTATTTATTTATTTATGTATTTATTCATTTGTTCTTACCAACTTAAACAATTGTTAACTTCATCAAAAGCGAAATTCAATAAGTAATAAAGATGAGATTATGTTTTGATCTTTTTTACGTTGCATTCATTAGTCCATGACAGTTACCCGCAGTTTGTTTACTTTCGCTGATAAAATACACTTTATAAAGTGGTTCATGCAATTCGAGAGTTAAAGTCTCCTTGAAGATCGGAGTCTATGAAGCGCACAGTCTCACTGGTTTTATCAGCAGAACGCCCGACCTCAACTTAAGTCACAGTTCTACAATGGCAGATACAAAAGAACAGTTTTATTTGCCTCTCATTGTTAACGCTGTATTGAACGTTGTCTCCTCTTTCGCAGCTGTAACGTTGAACATTTTAACAATCCATGCGATTAGGAAAACTTCGTCCTTACCAGAGACTTTGAAAATATTACTGTTAAGTCTTACTGTTTCTGATCTTGGTGTTGGGTTGTTGGTGCAGCCGTTTTACGTCGAAGAGCTACTTGCGCTTTTGCTGCAAAACGATCTTACGTTCAGTGTGCGGAAATCTATGGATTTTATAGTTAGATTGATTTTGTATGCTTCTTTGTTCAGTGTAACTGCTGTAGGTGTAGACAGGTTCCTGGCCGTCCATCTTCATCTCAGATATCAGGAACTTGTAACTCACAAACGAATCGTTGCAGGTGTCTTGCTGATATGGGTGTTCAGTGCATTGCTTTCAGTGATGAGGATCATTTGGGTGCACATGGGAATCGTGGTCGGTTTCATTTTGGGTTTTTGCTTTGTTTCTCTGACTGTGGCGTATTGCAGAATTTATTTCGTGGTAAAAAAAATTAATGAATAGAAGTCAACACTGGAACTTGCATTCGTTTTTAATCGTAAATGCCGCGGTTGTAGTCAATTTTCGAAATAGGTTATTTTGTGAACTTCATTTAAATGTTTTTTCCAGAAGAAAGGTGTTTTATTTTCATTTTTATGGAAAACGAAGCCTGGTAAACTTGGAATCGTTAATCATTTCTGAAGAAATGCCTGATACTCTCAAGAAGTTTGAAAATACACTCAGAAAGCATGCGATTATTCTGTTGGATTATGAAACGAGAAATAAACTCGATCAAGACGGTCATTCAGGTTAATGGTGACGATATAATTTAAGGCACGTGGAATTTTCGATTTAGGTAAACCGACAGTTGGTACCATTCTGTAGAAATTAACTCATTAGTCCTGGACAGAACTAGGTAAAGGTTGGAGGCCACTCCTGAATTACCGTTGGCCTCTTTTTCAAAACGAGGCCTGATGCTTGACCATTCTTGTGAAAATGAGCTTAATTTGCATGTCGATGAGAACTTATCATCATACGTAAGGATGAGTAGCAGGACTCACTTTGTAAAAGAGGCTTAAGGTAATTCATAAATGGGCGATTTAAACAAGGTAAACATGCCGTACAAGAGCAAACTATGTCATGCGGAAAAGAGGGCCAGCGAATATTAAATTACACCTTTGAAAGCTGCTTCTCCTATCTTAAGATGCAATATTGCAAGTTAAGAGAGTTTTAGAGCTATGCTGTTTTTCGTACATTGCTAATCCTAGCCTTTTTCTTCTGCACATTCGTGATGTTACAACTCCGTTTTGAAGTGTGAGCTTTGAAACAACGAAATGAGAAAATAAACAGTCCAAGACTGCACGTGGTTACTGATATTGCACCATTTTTATAGGATTTAAAACAGCTAGAGGTTGTATAATGACGCTAGAAGGTAGTGTTGCAGAATATTTCTCTCACATGCAAGACAGAAAACCTGACGCATCCCACATATTTATGAGTACCCTGTTCCACAAGAGAAAGGTGGTTCAAGAATATACTGACTAATTGACATTCAACCAATAATTAAATGGTAACAAATAATCATGTTAACTATAACACTACTACTACCACTACCACTACTACTACCACTACCACTACCACTACCACTACCACTACCACTACCACTACCACTACCACTACCACTACCACTACCACTGCCACTGCCACTGCCACTGCCACTGCCACTGCCACTGCCACTGCCACTGCCACTACCACTACCACTGCCACTGCCACTGCCACTACCACTGCCACTGCCACTGCCACTGCCACTGCCACTGCCACTGCCACTGCCACTGCCACTACCACTACCACTGCCACTGCCACTGCCACTGCCACTGCCACTGCCACTGCCGATGCCGCTGCCGCTACCGCTACTACGACTACCACTACCACTACCGCTACCGCTACTACTACTGCTACTACTACTACTAATAATAATGATATTAGATGTTTTATTACATTTAAGCGTTTCGATAGTGACGCCTGGAACCTTTAGTGTTTTGACTGAGGTTTTTATTACATAGCAATTAAGTTTAAGACTTTTATTACTAGGGTCCCATAATTAGGAATTGCTATAGGAATTTTAATTGTAAGGACTCTGGTCGTTGCATTGATTGGTGACGGCTTGCCGCCCAATCATTGTTTAGGATATCTGGGCATCCAGAAGTTTTTACTGCCATCATAATAATAATAATAATAATAATAATAATAATAGTAATAATAATAATAATAATAATAATAATAGTAATAATAATAACAACAACAACAGTAATAATAAAGATATTTAATAGGGGCTAGCTCAAGAAATGTATTTACATTCGGCAAAACTAAACTGTAAATGGCAGTGACAGAGAATGTGAATATCTCCTATTGGTTTGTAAGCTATGGCCGCTATGGCGTTCATTGAGTCTTTTGTTATAGGACATATATAAGTTTTGATGTTTGTAATTTAATCATCTTAGCTCTCGAACTTTTCAAGTTTTACGGTATTTTTTTTCTTGCATTTAATTTAGGCTGTTTTACCTCTAGCCTTCTTTGTTACTTTTATTCCATTTTTGTGAGACCTTTGTTTCATACAGCAAGGCACTCCGCGTTTTAGGATATTCTGTCATTCAGTGTTTAAAGTGCATAGGACGCGAAATTTTTTTCTCTTGTTTCTTGTAGTTGGATATCTATAGGAAACATTTCGTAGCCTTAAAAGTGCTGGAAAAGTCTAAAAAGTATTTTTTTTTTTTTTGCTTCCAAAATACGCGAAATTTGCCTTCAAATTTGTCCCGGTCATCGCGCGGCCAAAGTCGCACGTGATATCATAACGTGACGTCACATTGTGTACCTCAGTGCAACATCAAATATGACATTCTCGCCTACAAAACGTTACTGACTCATTTTCATGCACTCCAGTTCGTTGCCAGTATGCCCTCCCATTCTGATCGCGAATTAAAAGAGCAACTTGTAAGAGCACGGTCCTGTTTGTCAGAGCACTGTAATCTTCGTGTTGCGCGATGCAGCTTATGATTTCGATGGAACCATCGAAAACTAACTGTCTTCTGGCATTTGTGACCTCGCAGCAACAACGGAATGCTAGTGAGTCTGCCAAGGTTTCGTCACGGCACTGTTTACATTTGCACCTAAGGTAAGGTAGAGCTATGATTACACTACAGTTTCGCTGTTTTATAATATTCACAAAAAGCCATGATAAACATGATTCACTAACCATTCGCTGACTGCAACGCGACGTTCAAATCTGGCCTCCGAAACTGAAGGCGTCAGTCCATCAAGGTCAGCATCTTCGCTTTCTTCGTCTTGTTCGCCATCGCTTGCGAGCGGTTCGTCTCGGTATGGTGCGTGCTCTCCTGTAACTACTTCTACTTCATTAATGTTTATGAATTGTTAGTTCAACAGGACACACGTATCTTCAAGAATGTTTTTAATAATACATTACACCCTTTAAGAGCTATAATGCCAAAAAAGAAATCAACCAAGTACAATCTGAGGAAAGAGACAAGTCACCATCCTAAAATAAACACTGATAGGTTCAAAAACACGTTTGTTAATCGCTTAATTTTTAAACATAATCTAGTCTTATAATTTTTATCTTGATTTTCTCTGTAATTTATATATATACCTTCTTTTAATGTTGTAACATAGGATATGTGATTATTTATCTTATGACTTAAAGATTCAATTCAATTCAATTCATCTCCACATTCTTCGAAGTCAATGGACCTTTCAGAAGAGTCGGACTCAAAGGAATCATTAGAATCACTGGACATCTTTGCCTTTCAATGCACTATCTATCTACTACGAAGTACTGTCTCTTGGCGACAACAGACCTGCGCGGCAAAGGTACACAATGTGACGTCACGAATAACTTCGACGGCGATAAACTAGGTCCCAGTTTCCGGGACAAATTTGAAGGAAAATTGCGCGTTTTTCCATAGCAAAAAAGTGCTTTTTACATTTTTAAAGCTTCGAAACGTTTTCTATAAATATCCAACTTCAAGAAACAAGAGAAAAAAATCTCGTGTAATGTGCACTTTAAGGATATTCCGCCAATCCGTCATTCCACCGTTTCATCAGTCCATCGAAGAGGATGACTCTGCTAAACTACGGACCTTGCTCGCTTCGCAAATTTTGTGGCTCTTTTGGGCATCGGTCGCTAATTCAAATGGTAAAATGCTCTCTCTCTCTAAATAACTTTTTTTTTGCTCAAAGTTTCCACGATGTGCAGATCGCACCTATTTAGATATTTCTGTAACGAAGCCACTGTGAAATTATTTCCAAATGTTTATCATCTTTTGTAGTGTTACTGCAAGAACTGAAAAATTACATCTTCTATCTACTGGTCATAAATCGCGGATTTCAACGTAAAAATATTCTCTCTTCAAAGAAAAAAAATTTTCCTTTAAGTTTGCATGATGCGCCGATCACACCAACAAGAGAATATGTTGATATTCTCTTACACCATTTGTATGCTTGTGCAAGGAAAAGTTTTGGTTTTAATCACGCGCCATCCCGAAATGATTGTGAATCGTCTTTTATAGTGTCACGGCAAGAACTTAAAAAATGACATCTTGGGGTTTTTTCATGCACAAAAGTATTTATTTCAAAGGCATTATTCTCACTTTAGTGTATGCTGCGCCCAATTATCTCTAGTGCGAATGTCGATCTTCGAAGATACTCCGAAATAAACAAGAAGTGACATCGGGTCAAAATCGGGTGAAGTTCGGCTTTAATGCTTACCATCACTCATTTCGAAAAAATACGCAGCTGCGCTTCCTATAGGAGGCAGTAGTTACAAAAACCAGGACAAACATGCTAAGTTTAGACGATGATCATCCTTGCTTTCGATGTCCTCTTGTATAAATACGACGGGACAGATAGTAACAGCTTCCACATATATGTTATCAAAGTCATTGAGAAGTCATTGACAGTAGGCCTAACTTGTCAGAAGAGGTCCAATCATCCACGGCATACAAGCTCGTCTGAACGAGTCAGGGATTAGTCTAGTGAGATCATGGTCAAGGTTCAACTCTCGACCCATTCGTCTTGTATCTCTAATGCTGTTCTTAACTTGTTCCTTTCCTACACAGCCATTATGTTGAACATTTTGGCAATCCATGCGACGAGGAAGTCGTGGGCATTGCAAAAGATTTTGAAAACATTGATGCTGAATCTTGCCGTTTCTGATCTGTGCGTTGGCCTATGCGCGCAGCCTATTAATGTCGTACACCTCCTGGTTATTTGCCGCACCGATGAACCAACTGCTCTCAAGATTGTCGTTTCCTTTTTGTCTTGTGCCTTTTGGTATGCATCATTTTTTAGTATTATGGCCCTGGGTGCCGAGAGATTTGTGGCCATTCATCTTCACCTCAGATATCAGGAACTTGTGACACACAAACGCGTTGTTGTTTTGGCGACAATAGTATGGGCGGTTAGTGCATTGCTTTCATTAATCACTTCTCTCTGGCCGTCAATTGGCAAAAAGATCGTGGCTGTATTTTTTGGTTTTTGTTTTATTTGTAGTTTAATTTTTTATCGTAAAATTTATTCTACTGTGCGGCGACACACAAACCAAATTCAAGCCCTGCAGGTCCACGATGGGGAAATGGCGGTGAACGTTGCAAAGATAAAGAGGTCGGGTTTGTGCACCTGCTATGTGTATGTTTTGTTTTTGTTGTGTTACTTGCCTTATTGCAGTGGACTTGTTGCAGATATATTTATCCTTAAACCAAATATTGCGTATGCTAATTTTCTTCGGTATACTCTCACACTGGTGTTTGTTAATTCATCATTAAACCCTGTTGTTCACTGCTTCGTAATGAGGGACATTCGACAATCTATACTTTCCAATCTGCGAAATTTGTTTATTCGTCAAAACTGAACTGATAAAGCTGTAAGCAAGATGGCTGTAAACCGTGAAAGAGCATTCTGAAACATTTTTACTTCTCCATTTTTGTTATTAGAAGCAAAAGTTTTAATAATTGAGAGGTTGAAGGAACTTTGAACTTTTTCCTTCACCAGGGTTTTTGTGTCAATATTAATGTAAAAGTATATTCTAGCTGGGTTTTTGAGGTTAATTAAGTTAACTTTATGCAAAATGGAACGAATATTTGTTTTTTATTCAATGTGCTGGGTTTTTTTTTTTTATATATTCTGGAAAGAGAAATGGAGATAATCTTTTTCCACTACGAACAAAAGCTACTTGAGGAACTTTTTCTCGCTCGCTTGAAGACTAATCGTGTATCTATATTTTCGTTTAGTCTGAGGCCAAAGCCACGAAGAAGAGATAGTGGATAAAATGTACGAAGTTACCGTATTTTTCAATTTTTTTTGTTTTTCTTTTATGAAGGTAAACTGAGACAAATGGAAGCCATAAGGATATGTAAATTTTGTTTGATCTTTTGTAAGAGGCCAGATATACTTTTCGGAGTAGAAAGATTAATGATGCGCAGAAGTTTTCCGAGAAAGATGCTGACTCAGTTTTTTAGAATGATTTTTATTAAAACTGGACTAGTGAAAGAAGATGAACTATTACACTGTTTGTTACTGTCATGGCTACTACACCGTTATCTCTAAAAGAATTATAGGTCTTCGCAGGATGTTCAGTATGAATGATACTCAGAATAATAAAAGCACTTATAAAACTTGTATGTAACCGTATCGTAAACATTCATGAAAAAGCTCGGGCGGAAGAGCGTTCCATATATTCCGCCTTTGTCGTTAGCAGCTTTCCCGTCCGGAGATACGAGATGTAGGAAGCCTTCATCTGCGGAAGACGTAAGCCATTTTTTACATTTTTCTTGGAGCGAACCTTTCAATACCAAGTGTGTTGTATTTGATATGCGTAAAGGCGGTTAGATTCGATTCACGGCCATAAACCCGCTTGACAGGAACACAACAGTCAAAATTCATCTGAAAATAAGTAGGACAGCTGACAACTGTTTAAGGATGTGTTTTTAGTCTGATTTGAATGAAAAGCGGTCAGGCAACCATGACGCCCGAGAGAGATTACTACTTGCCCTGCTGACAAGATGGTTTACTCATTAATTACATTCAATGAATCGGTTCACTGACAAAAGCGAACGTTTCCACATTTCCCACTCAGAGATGGAGCTCGAATATTCCTCTTACGGATGTGGTGATTAACATAAAGCTCTAAAAGTTTTGACCGCAATCTTTTTTAATAAGCTTAATGGAAATTGTAGAAACGTTTATTTTCGTGAGTTTACCTATTTGCTTTTACTACACAACCTCGTTTTGTATGAGTATGGAAAAAAGAAACTTATCGACATTGATGTAACCCTAAAGAGAAGAGGACTTTCGTTAAGCACAGAAGAACAGCTGTCTCTAAAATTGACTGTTTTTAATTGAGGTCCAGTCTTGAATTTTAATTCAACTCCTTGTGTTGGCAGAAAGAGAAATTTTCTTCTTGGGGCAAAACAATCTTTAAAGTCAAGTTTCCGAGCGAAGCAAACGGAGACACCCCGAATGCATTTAAGCGAATCCTCTGGGTCGAGAATAAAACATAGGACCGTAAAGCGTGCAAGGGGTATACGGTTTTGATTGGTACATCAATAGGAAGACAACTCCAAGTCACTTGCCGTCAGAATAAAAGTAACATAAATGTAACTTTAAATAGCTTTTATTAAATCTAACAAACTCACTGTAGCACAGAAAGAAAAAACAAAAACCTCTAAAAACGCAGTTTATAGCTTTGTAAACTTTCCATCGATATAAAAAACCTTTTTACATTACAGAAGAGAGTACAAAAGTTATTTTGTGTATGCTGCCCCTTTTGTCCCAAGTTTCAGTAGTGCAAGTGGGTAAATTTTACACCTGTCCCATGTATGGTACTTTTCTTCTTATTATGCAAATTCATATTGTTAAAATTCCTTTTTAAGGTTAACAGAACAGAAAAATCGCACATAAACAACGTTTGACGATGATCGTACGTGCTTTAGAATATCCTCTTCTACTGCAAAACGTGACAAATGTCAACGGTTTGCGCTCATTGATAATTATTTATTGATGGGAAGTTTCCAGAGAGCATTTTAATGAGTTCTATATCTCCGTGATCGTTCGAACTCACCTGAACGAGTTAGAAACTAGTAAAATGGAAAACACTGGCAACCTGCTTTATTGGTCCTGTGTGGTTAACTCTGCGTTGAACTCGTTCATATCTTACACCGCCATTGTGATAAACAATCCACGCAATGAGAAAAACGTCGGAATTGCCAAAGACTTTGAAAACATTGCTGCTGAGTCTTGCTGTGTCTGATCTTGGTCTTGGATTGGTGCAGCCTCTCCATGTTGTTACGATGGTCTCGTGTACCCCTGAGAAAGCACCTCTCGAAGACACGCAGAATGCACTTTCAAAAATCTTCCAGTTTTTGTATCGTTCCTTTTTATTTGCTTCGTTTCTGGGTGTTTCGGCTCTGATGGCCGACAGATTTTTAGCCGTTCACCTTCATCTTAGATATCGGGAACTAGTGACTTACAAGCGTGTTGTTGCTGTTGTTAAAACATTATGGATTCTTAGTGCTTTGCTACCATTAATGGATTTCCTCCCGCTCGAAATTGTCAAAACAGTTATAGAGGCTGTTACTGGTGTTTGTTGTTTTATTTGCACTACAATTTTTTGTTGTAAAATTCATTTCGCTGTGCGGCGCCACACAAACCATATTCAAGCCCTTCAAACTTTACAAAACAATGAAATGGCGGTGAACTTTGCGAAGACAAGAAAATCGGCTTTGTGTACATTCTACGTGTTTTTGTTTTGTTATTTACCTCAATATTGTGCGTTTATTTTAGGGTTTTTTTTCATCAATGGACCAAATAGTATGTTTGAAATTTTTTTTCTGTACACCACAACCCTGGCGCATCTTAATTCATCGTTGAACCCTCTAATTTACTGCTGGAACATGAGACACATTCGAAAGTCTATCCTTTGCATATTAAGAAATGTTTTTACTCGTCAAAACTGAACTGCTAGAGCTCTAGCTAAGGATATTGTCAACTTTAAACGTTTTCTGCAAAATCTTTGTTCGTCTATTGTTTCTTTACACACGAAGTTTTTTATATCGATAAAAAGATGAGGAAGGTATAGACTGCTTGGGTTTTTCGAGGTTCTTGAGTTACATCGAGTTTTTCACATTTAGTAAAAGCACAGGCGGCCCAAGCTCTCTGAGAACCACACAAGGAACACAATTTGCATATCGATTTATAAGGATTTGTATGGGATTTTCTACAAGATAGCCATTGAGATAGTTAAAAGTAAAAATATTAAATAAAAATGGCGTACCTTATTCCATACGTGTGTTGCTTGCTCCTGGTGTCGTTATTTTACCGATTTCACTTGATTTCTCTTCTTAAGAAAACCAGGATTAAAAAAACCCGATTAAATCAAGTGAAATCGGTAAAATAACGACACCAGGAGCAAGCAATACACGTATGGAATAAGGTAAGCCATTTTTATTTAATATTTTCACTTTTAACTATCTCTATGGCTATCTTGTAGAAAATCCCATACAAATCCTTATAAATCGATATGCAAATTGTGTTCCTTGTGTGGTTCTCAAAGAGAGCTTGGGCTGCCTGTGGTAAAAGTTATGTTTTAGTCCAGACCCGGTAAACTTTGCAAAACGCATTTGCTCCTCGTAGTCACTTTTAGAGACAGCTGATCTTCCGAGCTTTATTAAAATGCATTTGTTTAAGTTCTTTCTCCTCAGTTTGGGTTAAATTAGTGTAAAGTAGGGGTTTTTTTTATATCCATAGAAAACGAGGCTGTGTAGTAAAGGTAACTCGGTCCACTGATGAAATCAAACGTTAACAAATTTCTACTCAGAAATCGAGCTGGAATATCCTTCTCATTGAACTGGTAATTGGCATACAGGTATACAAGTCTTTGACCGCTTTTGTCTGTTGAAAAGCAAAATATATGTATGCAATCTTCGGGTTAAAGGAGGAAGCTCTGATGAGTTTGCCAGAGTAAGGTTATTTTTATTCGTTCCGACGAAGGACTAACGCTCGAAACGTCAGCTTTTGTAATCGTTTCGGTGGCCAATTTACCATTTCAACTTTGTTGATATATCCAAATTATAAGGTTATTTTGAGTCGAAGTCTAAATGAAAATTTTGTTACGTTTCAAGTAAGGGGGGAAACCGGAAGATAACATAAGTCTACGCATATTTATTCATCGCTCGCGAAAAGAGGTAAAACATTTGAAGAAGTTTAACATCTCACTCGAGATGGCAGATGGCAACGGTTTCTTCTCGCTGGTGTTAGTTCTTTTTTATTGACAGGAACCTGTCGGAAGCATTTTGATAAACAGGTTTAACTTAAGACGCAAGAGTTCTAGTTCTCTAGGGTACAAACTTATCTTTACGACTAATAAATAAGCTAAGCTCTTTGAAAATCGGAAACACTGAAAATCCGCTCTACTCATGCTGTAAAGTTACTGCTACATTCAACTCGTTCGATTCTTTCACAGCCATTATAATGAACATTTTAACGGTTTATTGACGAAAGTGGTCATTTCCACATTTTGTAGTAAGAAATGGAGGTCGAATATCCTACTCACTCATCTGGTCAGTGGCAGACAATTAGATTCGGTCCAAATCGAACTTAATATCATACGTTGTGTATGCTGCCCCTCCAGTCCTAAGCTCCCGCAGTATAAGTAAAAAAAAAAAAAAATACACTTTTGCTGTTAATAGTACATCGTTGAAACGTCTTCTTATTGTAAAAAAAAAAAAGAAAACATTGTTACAATCCCTTTCTAAGGCTGACAGCCGCGAAAGAAGAACGGAAATGAAACAGAGGTGAACAACCATAGACGATGAGCGTTCCTGCATTTGAATATCCTCTTTTACTACAAAACAGCTGTCATGTTAAACATTTTGACAATCTATGCGGTGAAGAAAACGTCTGAATTACCTAAGACGTTGAAAACATTGCTGCTGAGTCTTGCTGTGTCTGATCTTGGTGTTGGACCGGTGCAGCCTCTGTATATCGTATTGATAGTCTCTTGCGACCCAGGACCACAATTTTCCTTTGGAGCACCAAAGGCACTTTCAAAGATCACCGATTTCTTTTTCAATTTTCTTCGCTGGGGCATCATTTTTGGGGTGTTGCAGTATGGGCAGCCGTCACCACCAAAAAATACAAGGATGTCAAATAGATCAGTAAATTTTAAGAATCAGCTGCAGGATAACATAGCTAACAAAGGAATGGCATGGCCAAATTATAGACAGTTTACCCAAATGATAAACGGTCTAGTTGCCCATGTCAAGTTGGAACATGAAATTGTGAAATGGACCAGCTAAATTGCGAATAGCCTAGCACTCACTTGCAATACAGTACACAAACGGTGTAGCGTTGCGTCAAATGACTCAGGGTAATATCGAGTAGCACAGCGTACGCACAAACGGTGTAGCGTTGCGTGAAATGGCTCAGCGTAATGTCGAATGGTACAGGGTACATATAAACAGTGTAGCTTTGCGTGAAAAGGCCCGGCGTAATGTGGAATGGTACAGCGTACACACAAATGGTGTAGCGTTGCGTGAAATGACTCAGCGTTATGTCGAATGGTATAGCGTAGATACAAACAGTGTAGCTTTGCGTGAAAAGGCTCAGCGTAAAGTGGAATGGTACAGCGTACACACAAATGGTGTAGCGTTGCGTGAAATGGCTCAGCTTTATTTAGAATGGTACAGCGTACATACAAACAGCGTAGCGTTGCGTGAAATGGCTCAGCGTAATGTCAAATGGTACAGCGTACATACAAATGGTGTAGCGTTGCGTGAAATGGCTCAGCGTAATGTAGAACGGTACAGCGCACATACAAACAGTGTAGCGTTGCATGAAATGGCTCAGCGTAATGTCGAATGGTACAGGGTACACACAAATGGTGTAGCGTTACGTCGAATAGCTTTGCAGAACATCAGACACTCTAGCTGAACATTGAATTGCTTAACATTACATGAAATATTCCGATGTTGTGGCCAATCGTCGATCTTGCTTGTGGCGTGACATGGAGACTATCTCGCCGAAACCACCAAAAAGACAAGCCGAAAATGAAACAGCGATCTGCTGGGGGAATGATGTCATCGAATGTGAAGACTTGCGCGAAACCATCACATGTTTAAGAGTCTTCACTTCGCCTTTCCGTAAAGCAGAGGCAATTCGGTAAGTTCTCTGTTTTTCCCTACCGATATTGCATTTAGTCGTTGTCGTTCATGGGAGCGTTAATTAAAATAGCAACGAGACTGGATTCTACCACGGTTTGCCAGCCTCAATGTTTACAGAAGTGGTGTTACAGTAGTGTTCTGACGTGCATTAAATGTCGATTGCCGAGATCTGTTTTTCTTTTCTGACTCGCGCTTACTTTTCACTGAGAGTCTAAATGCAAAGGCTCTTTGAACATTGCAAGAGTACGTGAGAAATTGGATTTTGTGTGTCTTGGACGCTATGGTAAGAAAACTGATATCCCGGCTTGATCTGTTCTGAAATTTTTCAATAAAACATGTATTGTTTGCCAATGCAACCGTTTTTCCGAGTCAAATGGTTTTGAGCACATACATACCTTACTTGATGAGGTTGGTCTGCCTTAAAATTAGTAAGAAAACGCTCCGTCATAAAAGAGGGTGGTAAAGGGAAGGGGGAGAACGGTCCTTTCACAATTCACGAAAAATAAAATCGGCTTAATTAATAACGGCTGCTGAAAATATCTTAGATATACTTAAGATTACTTCCTACCTTCGCGGGTGTCCTTCGGGAAAAAATTCGTACGCGCGCTAGTTTCACTAAAATCCGAGCAAACTTTATGTCAGGAGAAAGCTTGATAAATGCAGATTACCATAAAAATATAATTTAAGAGACTTTTCTTCGAAGGAAGTGTCAAGAGCTGGTAAGGCGTGAAACGACCGAATGTTCTTCTATTGAATTAATCGGATATCGGATGCTGCAGCACGAGCAAAATGGCTGCACAGTCTCATTCACAAGGCATCAATCAACAAAAGAGTGTCAGGCTTTTTCGATGTTCTGATTGGTTGCGTAGATATCGGCATCTAAAGTTGGAGTAGCTAAAAACTGATATGCAAGCCGTGTTGCGTAAATGTACGCTACGGGACAAATTTTTTCAAATATCAGAATTTCCCGACACACTTTTTGGAACGACAACGAATAAACGCAATATCGGCAGGGAAAAGAAAAGAGGAGAAAGTTACCGAATTGCCTCTGCTTTACGGCAAGGCGAAGTGAAAACTCTTCAACATAGCGACTACACCTTCACATTCGATGACGCCATGCCCCCCAGCAGATCGCTGTTCCATTTGCAGTTTGTATTTTTGGTGGTTTCGGCGAGATAGCCTTCACGTCACGCCACAAGCAAGCTCGACGATTGGCCACAACATCGGAATATTTCATGTAATGCTAAGCAATTCAATGTTCAGCTAGAGTGTCTGATGTTCTGCAAAGCTATTCGACGTAACGCTACGCCATTTGTGTGTACGCTGTACGATTCGACATTAAGCTGAGCCATTTCACGCAACGCTACACTGTTTGTATGTACGCTGTACCATTCTACATTACGCTGAGCCATTTCACGCAACGCAACACCATTTGTATGTACGCTGTACCATTTGACATTACGCTGAGCCATTTCACGCAACGCTACACTGTTTGTATGTACGCGATACCATTCGACATAACGCTGAGTCATTTCACGCAACGCTACGCCATTTGTGTGTACGCTGAGCCTTTTCACGCAAAGCTACACTGTTTGTATGTACGCTGTACCATTCGACATTACACTAAGCCATCAGTTTCACGCAACGCTACACCGTTTGTGCTTACGCTGTGCTACTCGATATTACCCTGAGTCATTTGACGCAACGCTACACCATTTGTGTACTGTATTGCAAATGAGTGCTGGGCTATACACAATTTAGCTGGTCTGTTTCACAACTTCATGTTTCAACTCGACACGGGCAACTAGACCGTTGATCATTTGGCTAAACTATTTATGTTTAGGGTGTTCTTTTTCATGAAGGAAACCTAGACTGTCTATAATTTGGCCATTCGATTCCTTTATTACTGATCTATTTGACATCCTTGTATTTTTGGTGGTGACGGCAGCCCATATTACAGCTCTGAGTGCAGACAGATTTTCAGCCGTTCATCTTCATCTCAGATACCGGGAACTTGTGACTCAGAAGCATATTGTTGCTGCGGTTTTAACAGAATAGATGCTTACATCCGTTGCTTTCATTAACGGGGTTCATCCCGATCAAAATTGCTGGAATTATTATAATAGCTGTTACATGTGGCTGTATTTTTATTTACAGTGCAGTTTTTTTATTGTAGAATTTATTTCGCTGTACGGCGCCACGCGACCCGTATTTAAGCCCTTCAAGTCCATCAAGTGTCTCATTATGGTGAAATGGCAGTGAACTTTGTGAAGATAAAGAAATCAGCCCTATGTACATTCTACATGTACCTGGTGTTTTTATTTTGTTATTTACTTTGGCACTGTGCGTTTGTTGGAAGATCTTTTATCCATGAACCAAATTCTACGTTTTGGAATTTTCATCAGTACACTAAAACCCTGGTGTACCTAAATTCATCATTGAACCGTTCTGTTTACAGCTGGGGTATGAGACACAATGGACAAAGTATCATTTGCATACTGCGAAGAGCGTGGTGTTTTTTCAGTGAACTGCTCTTGTTTTGTCTTTAATTTATGTCATCGGCCAGTCGTCCTCGTTACGCGAAAATTACGCGCAATTGCGCAGAAACGTCGATTTTAACTACGAAAACCTTAATCTTGTTTCGTTGTCGATGTTTCATCCACCAACCCGAGGATCGCATACATATTTCTTGCTTTCAACAAACGATAGTGGTCAAAGACTTATTTACTTAGTTATATGTCTATTAGCAGATGGATTTCATTGAACATTACATTATACTTAGTGTAGGCTGTCTTTAAGTTCCATTAAGTTAAATGAAAAATTTTCACACCTATGCTATTTAAAGTACTTAGCTAATTCCCTTTGAAACGTCCTCTTATCGTGCACATCCCTTTCTATGGTTGATAGCCGAGAAAGGAGAACGGAAAACACGGACATGAAGAACTTTTGACGATGATCGTTCGTGCTTTCAAATATACTGTTTCACTGTAAAACTTGACAGATGTGACGGTTTCCATTTATTAATTCTTGTTTATTGACAGGAACTTACCAGAAAGCATTAGCATTTTTAGCCGTTCATCTTCATCTCAGATATCAGGAACTTGTGACTCCCAAGCGTATTGTTGCTGTGGTTATAACAGTATTTCGATTTCGGCTGTTGTTTTAATTGCACTATAATTTTTTATTATAGGATTTATTTCGCTGTGCGGCGCCACCCAAGCTTAATTCAAGGCCTTCAGGTCCATCAAGTTTCACAAAGCAATGAAATGGCGGTGAACTGTACTGAAATGTACTGCTGAAAAATGAGACACATTTGGCAATCCATCATTTGCATGCTGCGAAATGTGATCATTCGTCAGAACTGAACTGTTAAAACTTAAGATGATATTATTGTAGACTTTAAACGTGCTTTCTGCCAAAGGTTTATTTGTACTTTGTTTTTTATATCCAAAGTTTTTCCTAGAGATGAAGAGCAGAGGAGCTTATAAACTGTCTGCGTGTTTTCGAGGTTCTTGTTTCTCTCTCTGTTACGGAGAGTTTTCTAGATGAAATTAAAGCTGTGAAAAATAGACTTTACATTTATTTTACTTTCATTCTGTCGGAAGTAGACACATTCAGTTTTTCCCTTCTTATTTGTTTTGCCCTAGAAGAATTTTTTTTTTGAAAACAAATGGTTTTGGATTAAAATTCAACACCTGACCTCGGTAGAAACAGTCAATTTTAGAGACAGCTGATTTTCTGTACTTGATTGAAATGCATTTTCTTACGTCCCTTTTTTGTTGTGCTAGATTATTGTAAATGAGGTTTTTTCCCATTTTTATAGATCTCTAGAAGATGAACATTGGTGTTTTTCAATGTCCGCTTCAACAGCGAAAAGTTACTGTTAAAGTTTTTTTGGTTTCGATATTGGGTTTGTTTCGTGTAATTGTCAAAACGTAGGTCTTGTCGCTTTTAACAGAGTAAACAAATTAAAGTTTCTGTCGATGGAACTTGAGCATTCGCGCCAAAGAGGAGTTATTATGTTTAATATGTTGTTCTCTTCATAGCTTCGTTTCAGTTATTCGCTACAGCTGTCATTCTAGACTGCCATAACTCGCGGAATTTTCGAATGTAAAGAGGTGTTATTTTTTTTCTTTTCCAAAGTTCCGCTTACTGAAAGTGACACGCCGCCGCCTCCTAAGTACCACCTCTATCTTTCTGACGAAAGCGAACATTTTACCAATTCTAAGTCTAAAGGTCGGCACACACGAAGGGACTAGTCCCTGCGACTAGTCCCAGCGACCAGTTTCATGCAACTAGTCCCTTCGTGTGAACTACACATTTCTGTGGTCGCAGGGACCAAAAT
The DNA here is from genome assembly GCF_964205215.1 of Stylophora pistillata. NCBI lineage: Eukaryota > Metazoa > Cnidaria > Anthozoa > Scleractinia > Pocilloporidae > Stylophora > Stylophora pistillata. The sequence goes on from NC_142524.1 coordinate 36,218,080, forward strand.
TTAGTCCCTGCGACTGGTCGCACGAATTCAAACTGGTTTGAATTCCTGCGACCAGTCGCAGGGACTTGTCGCATGAAACATATGTTGGTCCCTTCGTGTGAACTGTTTGTGCGACCAGTCCCTGCGACTAAACGGTAAATAAGCCAATCATGGGTCAGTATGATCCGTGACTTTCGGTTTTTGTAAACATTGCAGTTTCTATGAATTTTGCCTGAATTCTAGATTTCTACAACTGAGGAATAAAAAACTATTTCTAGTTTTGTAAACATATACAGATGTCTTGGAGCCGTTTTGATGGAATTTTTACCCTATTTGACTCTGTGTCTGTTAAAAATATTTAAAAAAAAATTAACAAAAACAGAACACGAAAAAGCATGATTAATCCGACTGAATAAGTGTAGTTCATTTGCGTTGATGTTTAATAGTGCCATAATAAAAAGTTACCAAATTTTCATTGTTTTCGTGTAACGCCCCAGACTAAGGAATATCTTTTGCCTCTTAATTTCCCCATGTTCTTGTGCAATTGAGTGCCCTCGTGTGAACGCCTTAAGGGACCAGTCCCTGCTACCGGTCCCTTCGTGTAAACCCTTCAAAGACTTGTCGCCGGAACTAGTCGCACGGACTAGTCGCAGGGACTAGTCCCCTCGTGTGTGCCGACCTTAGTTTTTAGCAAGTCTGATGACAAATTTTTTCTCGGATATGAGATCGATTTCTCTGATCACTGATATGTGAATTGACACATAATTTATATACTTTCGATGTGTATTAAATGGGAAAACGTGAAATGATTGGCGAACGTTGTTTCGGCGGCTTAAACATCGACCATATGGGCCACAAATACATAACAGGAAAGTAGCTATTTATCAGTACTGTGAATACCGTCGGAAGAACAGAGATAAAAAAAGCACTTCAGCATGGGCACGCGTGTCTTTCGATTTCCTCGTTGGCACCGGACAAAGCTGTCAAGTGCATCAACTTATTTATAAGTCTCTGGTTTCCAACTACTTATTAATCCTGGCTTTTGCCAGAGTTTATCATGAGGCTTTTCGAAGTAACTCTCCCTCATAACGAGCCTCACGCCGTTAGCAACCAAAAAAAGTCTAGGTATCCAGCAGAGAATCCGTACTTTTAGTCCGCATTCTCTACTGGATACCAGTGGCTTGCTTGGGTAAAATTTTTGATCGTATTTCGCTCCTAATCTGATAGAGGCGTCAACTTTTACACAATCATGTCATCATCCTATGGCGTGAAAAGGTAATTAAAGAAGCCGTATCCGAAAAAAGTGTACATGGCCGGCGCTTAAAAATAGTGACAAGACAAAGCGCTCGCCCGGAGTGTGTTGCGGCAGTTACAGTCACGTCGAAGAAACATTTCTTAGTCAACGCTTGCGGATTTAGTTAACTTCATTAATACTGACATAGGCTGCGACGCTTATTTACTACGACATTTAACTGGCTGCCTGAGTGTTTTGTTTTCTAATCAATTTTACCAGATTTTTGTTTTCGGATCGGAAACAAAGTAAATTCCAGAACCGACGACTTTTTTTCCGCTGTGTTCGGAATCTTTGACAGCTGACGCTTGGTGCTGTAATTTTTGAGCATCCGGTTACCAGTTATTGGGAATAAACTCGGCGTATTACAACCTATAATTTCTTTTGCTGTTTAACGCAGAGTCCACAATACATGGCGGCTTTTTCTCACTGATATTTTATGTCGCATTTATAGTTTACACACTGTTCCAGTTTTTTTAAACGATATTTATGCAGTACACATAAGATTCTTTGTCACTGGCCTTCATATGACCTATATTGGTGCCGGAATCCTCTAGATAGTTGCGAGAGATTAGACATTATAGGTACGATGTGATTAACGCACTGGTGTTGAAAATCTCTTTGCGCTACCTCCTCCGCAACGATGATTAAAATCGTGAATAAACAGAGACCGGGGGTAATAATAATTGTTTTCAAATCAAGATAGATGTTGAACAAGCTGACAAAGCTTTTAAACAGACAAAGACCAACTTTCGTTTAATGACACGTAACGAACAAGTTTAAACTCCCTTGAACTTTAACAGGGTTCGTACTGTCTTGCAAGTCTGTTAATTTCAGGGCAAGTCCCCCAATGAATTTAACCAATCCTTAGAAAGTCCTTGAATTTTTATATTCTAAAAGCTTCTTGAGAGGGGTGGGACGTTGACTTTTTCCGAAAAACCAACTTTAAATACTGAGTCAAGCGCTGTGCGCTAGAGTGGTTTGGAAATTAACATAGAGCGCGGTAGATCCAGTAATGCGTTATTGACCAAGCAGGAAAACTCAAACCTGAGCCAAGCGATAAGAGCCAAGCGAGAGCTTGCCTGCAGGTTACACAAAGACAAAATGGCTGCAACGCTGGCCACCGCAGAAAACGAAAAATAAGCAAGGGTTAATAGCCAATCAGCTCACAGAATTCGCTGCATCTTGCACCGCTTGCGAAGCCAGCCATATAAAAAGGAAAGATAATACATCGGCGTAATATAACTCTTAAAGCAAGAATCTCTCCCAACATATTCATCTAAGGTAGTAAAAGTTTAAAATGTTATGAAAGCTGAAAAAGAAAGGGTTCCGGTGTCGCGCTTATTCAGAGTTACAAGTTTGAATGGCCAAGGGGTGGGCACTTATTCAAGGAAATACGGTATATCGATCACTTGAGGCTGTGCGCGTTACTTCGTGTTGTTTCATACTTTATATTATCTCATATTAACCAGTTTGTCAGGAAATCAATCGTCGTCGTGTGTTTACGCCCTACAAAAACGTCGCATCAGAGTTTCACGATCTAGCTTCGCAAAGAAATGTACCAGCAGTGTTTTGCCTTGTGTTATTTATTGAGTTTTTTTGGCAGCATTTTTTGGTTTGATGTTCTCTTCCCGTCGCGGTTTGCAGGGCGACTTTTAACAGTAAATGAAGCTGTTTTCCAAATTTTTGTCTCAAACGACTATTTATTCCTGTCGCTCTGCTGTAGATATAGGTGAAGAGCTCAAATAACAGAAAAGTTTGCGTCACAAGAATTTCTTCACATTATATATGCCAGAAAACCTCTGAATGCCAGAACTTCAGCCTGGGTGAACCAGAAAGGATAGACAATACTTCCCTATATTAACCATCAATGAAAAGCTAAGTAAGTCAAATATCTCAGAGGCGCTCAGGCATTAAACTGAATGCCAAGACTTCAGCCTGGGTGAACCAGTAAGGCCGATAGACCACACTTCCCTAGATTAACCTGTGAATGTCAAAGAAAATAAGAATGTTAGGTATCCCAGAAGCACTAAGGGATTACTGTGAATAGCAGAACTTCCGTTCAGCCTGGGTGAACCAGAAAAGATAAACAACACTTCCCCGTATTGACCATGAATGAAAAACTTAAAGTATGCTGTATATCCCAGAAGCGCTCAGGCATTACACTGAATGCCAGGACTTCAGCCTGGGTGAACCAGAAAGGATAGACAATACTTCCCTATATTAACCATCAATGAAAAGCTAAGTAAGTCAAATATCTCAGAGGCGCTCAGGCATTAAACTGAATGCCAGGACTTCAGCCTGGTGAACCAGTAAGGCCGAGAGACAACACTTCCCTTGATTAACCTGTGAATGTCAAAGAAAATAAGAATGTTAGGTATCCCAGAAGCACTAAGGGATTACTGTGAATAGCAAAACTTCCACTCAGCCTGGGTGAACCAGAAAAGATAAACAACACTTCCCCGTATTGACCATGAATGAAAAAACTTAAAGTATGTTGTATATCCCAGAAGCGCTCAGGCATTACACTGAATGCCAGGACTTCAGCCTGGGTGAACCAGAAAGGATAGACAACACTTCCCTATATTGACCATGAATGAAAAGCTAAGTATGTTGTATATCCCAGAAGCGCTCAGGCATTACACTGAATGCCAGGACTTCAGCCTGGGTGAACCAGAAAGGATAGACAACACTTCCCTATATTGACCATGAATGAAAAGCTAAGTATGTTGTATATCCCAGAAGCGCTCAGGCATTACACTGAATGCCAGGACTTCAATATGGGTGGACCAGAAAGGATAGACAACACTTCCCTATATTGACAATGAATGAAAAGCTAAGTATGTTATATATCCCAGAAGCGCTCAGGCATTACTCTGAATGCCAGGACTTCAGCCTGGGTGAACCAGAAAGGATAGACAACACTTCCCTATATTGACCATGAATAAAAAGCTCAGTATGTTGTATATCCCAGAAGTGCTCAGGGATTACACTGAATGCCAGGACTTCAGCCTGGGTGAACCAGAAAGGATAGACAACACTTCCCTATATTGACCATGAATGAAAAGCTATGTAAGTTATATATCCCAGAGGCGCTCAGGCATTACACTGAATGCCAGGACTTCAGCCTGGGTGGACCAGAAAGGATAGACAACACTTCCCTATATTGACCATGAATGAAAAGCTATGTATGTTGTATATCCCAGAAGCACTCAGGCATTACACTGAATGCCAGGACTTCAGCCTGGGTGGACCAGAAAGGATAGACAACACTTCCCTATATTGACAATGAATGAAAACCTAAGTATGTTATATATCCCAGAAGCACTCAGGCATTACTCTGAATGCCAGGACTTCAGCCTGGGTGAACCAGAAAGGATAGACAACACTTCCCTATATTGACCATGAATAAAAAGCTCAGTATGTTGTATATCCCAGAAGTGCTCAGGCATTACACTGAATGCCAGGACTTCACCCTGGGTGAACCAGAAAGGATAGACAACACTTCCCTATAATGACCAGGAATGAAAAGCTATGTGAAACTTTGTTATATATCCCAGAAGTGCTCAGGCATTACAGTCAATGCCAGGACTTCAGCCTGGGTGAACCAGAAAGGATAGACAACACTTCCCTATATTGACCATGAATGAAAAGCTATTTAAGTTATATATCCCAGAAGCGCTCAGGCATTACACTGAATGCCAGGACTTCAGCCTGGGTGGACCAGAAAGGATACACAACACTTCCCTATATTGACCATGAAAGAAAAGCTATGTATGTTGTATATCCCAGAAGCACTCAGGCATTACACTGAATGCCAGGACTTCAGCCTGGGTGGACCAGAAAGGATAGACAACACTTCCCTATATTGACCATGAATGAAAAGCTATGTAAGTTATATATCCCAGAAGCACTCAGGCATTACACTGAATGCCAGGACTTCAGCCTGGGTGGACCAGAAAGGATACACAACACTTCCCTATATTGACCATGAAAGAAAAGCTATGTATGTTGTATATCCCAGAAGCACTCAGGCATTACACTGAATGCCAGGACCTCAGCCTGGGTGGACCAGAAAGGATACACAACACTTCCCTATATTGACCATGAATGAAAAGCTAAGTATGTTGTATATCCCAGAAGCACTCAGGCATTTTTCTGAATGCCAGGACTTCAGCCTGGGTGAACCAGAAAGGATAGACAACACTTCCCTATATTGACCATGAATGAAAAGCTAGGTATGTTGTATATCCCAGAAGCACTCAGGCATTTTTCTGAATGCCAGGACTTCAGCCTGGGTGGACCAGAAAGGATAGACAACACTTCCCTATATTGACCATGAATGAAAAGCTATGTAAGTTATATATCCCAGAAGCACTCAGGCATTACACTGAATGCCAGGACTTCAGCCTGGGTGGACCAGAAAGGATACACAACACTTCCCTATATTGACCATGAATGAAAAGCTATGTAAGTTATATATCCCAGAAGCACTCAGGCATTACACTGAATGCCAGGACTTCAGCCTGGGTGGACCAGAAAGGATACACAACACTTCCCTATATTGACCATGAATGAAAAGCTAAGTATGTTGTATATCCCAGAAGCACTCAGGCATTTTTCTGAATGCCAGGACTTCAGCCTGGGTAAACCAGAAAGGATAGACAACACTTCCCTATATTGATCATGAATAAAAAGTTCAGTATGTTGTATATCCCAGAAGCGCTCAGGCATTACACTGAATGCCAGGACTTCAGCCTGGGTGAACCAGAAAGGATAGACAACACTTCCCTATATTGACCATGGATGAAAAGCTAAGTATGTTGTATATCCCAGAAGCGCTCAGGCATTACACTGAATGCCAGGACTTCACCCTGGGTGAACCAGAAAGGATAGACAACACTTCCCTATATTGACCATGAATGAAAAGCTATGTATGTTATATATCCCAGGCATTACACTGAATGCGGGGACTTCAGCCTGGGTGAACCAGAAAGGATAGACAACACTTCCCAATATTGACCATGAATGAAAAGCTAAGTATGTTATAAATCCCAGAAGTGCTCTGGTATTACTCTGAATGCCTGGACTTCAGCCTGTGTGAACCAGAAAGGATAGACAACACTTCCCTATATTGACCATGAATGAAAAGGAAGCTCTCACTGATTGATTATAAATAAATTGCATAACAAATACCAGTAGGCTGAATATGTTTTGTGTTATTGTATAATTCCACTATGATGCATGTCATTTAGCATTGCAGGTATAACCTACCTTAATAACTTTGCAGAATACACAGCACTCTGTGTCCAATCCTTGCTTGCAAAGTTCATTGATATATTTTTTGGCATCACCAGCTCTTTGCTTGAGCAGCATTATCAGTGTTTTGTAATCAAGAGTAACTGTCATGAAAAAAGACAAGAAGATAACAAGAAGTTGAAGTTAAAATAGCTACACCAAAGATCTCAGATGTTATACTTTCCCAGATATTTTCTAACACTGCCAAGCATAAAATGGATTCAATAATTACTATCACGTAGCTAGACATGTAACATAAAAACATTGCAAAAATAAAAAATAATAAGATAAAAAAAATATAAAGAGTCAAGATTGGCACACACAAATAACCTGGAAATTTAACTTTAAAGCATCTTCCATTAACTACTATTCCAGTTTTCTCAATGGCATCCCTCTGGCGATTTAAATCTTTTATCGTAGAAAAATAGAAATGAAATAAATTATAATACTGTCAAGACCCTATCAAGGAAACAAACCCGAAATTTCTCCTAAAGTAGCCATAAAAAGTGATCATAGCTAGAAGATACGTATGATGCACGATCCTCGCAGTAGATAGCGCTATTTAAGCAATAGCGAAATTCAGACCTGAAAAAAATCAGGCCTGTACGGGACTCGAACCACTGACCTCTGCGATACTAGTGCAGCGCTCTAACCAATTGAGCTAACAAGGCAACTGAGAGCAGGCCGTTAAGTTGATTCGTAATGAACCCGTGAAAGTGATAAATGAGATAGAATAAATATGTGAAAATCATATATTTTGAACTGCGGTATTTGATACGTATGATGCACGATCCTCGCAGTAGATAGCGCTATTTAAGCAATAGCGAAATTCAGACCTGAAAAAAATCAGGCCTGTACGGGACTCGAACCACTGACCTCTGCGATACTAGTGCAGCGCTCTAACCAATTGAGCTAACAAGCCAACTGAGAGCAGGCCGTTAAGTTGATTCGTAATAGAGTCCTTAAGCGGTGACGTCACGTTTCCATGGTGCTAAAAATCTCAGTTCCAAACAAGCGCCCATTCGATTCAAAATGGCGACATTATCCATCGCTTCGCTTTTTTCTTTCTTCTCAGAAGAAAAGAAATCTATAAAAAAGGGGGAAAACCACTTTAAGTCAGATCACATTCAAGCATTTACTTACCAGCAGGGTGTTTTACGAGGAGAAGTACACGCAAGCATGAAACAAAAGGTTTATAAAGTGACGGTGAGTTGTTATTCTTTGCATCATCGATCTTTTACTAGTAGCATCTTGCCGAAAAAACCGTTTCTATTTGCCGAACTAAATGCCATTAATCTTGACATCTTGCAGATTTATTTGGATGAAGAACATGAAATAAAATCAACCGAGTGTGAATGTCCAAGAGGCGTGTTTAAATGCAGTCACGCAGCAGCCCTCTTTATTCACGGTATTCACAAACTGAGCCGAACCGACGTCGAATGCCAGTGGCGGAAACGAAAGTCAAATACATCACTTTCAACTCAAGCGGTCACAGAAATGTTCCTCCCGCCTAAAAGGTATTCTGCTCTGTCGAGAAAGCCTACACAAGCTGACCGTTGCGCGTTGTACGAAGACCTGAAGGAATATGGGCGGTTTACGGGGCTCTGCTGGCTAATCAGCCCTGAGCCACCTATTGCTAACCAGCTTCCTTTTCCAACCATAGAAGAAATTATTTTCTCTGACGAGTTTCTTCAAGCCACTGGGCGTCAGCAGCAGCTGGACTGTTTGGTTCGCCTTTCCAGATTACAAGAAACGGACATTTTAAGGGTTAGCGAATTAACTGCTGGCCAGCGAGACAACCCGGCCTGGTTTTTGGCGAGAAGGGGCCGCCTTACAGCCAGTAACTCGGCTCTGTCCTAAAGGCAAAGAGGATCACTCCTTCACTTATTAAACGTCTTCTCGGGGAGTACGACCTATCAAGGGTAAAGGCAGTGCAATGGGGAGTAAATAATGAAGAGGAAGCCGTCAAAGCATTCACCCTGAAAACAGGGTTGGCAGTGAAAGGAACTGGAATCTGGTTTCATTCATCTGGAATTCTTGGTGCATCTCCAGATGGTATCATTGATGAAGGAACTGTTCTTGAGGTGAAGTGTCCGTACACGGAACGGAACCTAACAGTAGCAGAGGCAGTGGAGTCAGCAACATTTTGCCTTGAAAAATGTGGAAGTGGACAGGGCTACGCCTTGAAAAAAGACCATGTTTATTGGCACCAGGTCCAGGGAGAAATGTACTTCTCACGTAGGAGGTTTTGTTATTTTGTGGTATGGACCACAAAGGATATAGCTATTGTAAAAATAGAAAGAGATGAAGAATGGGTGGCAAACATTCCTGTCTTGACCTAATTCTATTTTGATAATATATTCCCTAGAATAGTGGAAGGAGAATTGTAATTTGCTAATTATGGTCTAGCTCTCTTCCTTTATCCTTTGAATGCCAAATGTCAAGATTAAGTTTTAGACTGTTTTTGTTGCCCAAATGAACACGAGGGCGTGATTTTCTCTAGTAGTGAAATAAAAAAAGGCTTGTTAATGAACGATATGTTTTAAAAAATAATGATACTCGTCGGTTTTCAGTCCTCAAATTGACCTACCACTACTAGTTTGGTGTGAGGGAGTTGTGGTAACAGGCTATACATATATTTGCATTTTTATTAATAAACACAAGGATAACATGGTATTATTTAAAAGACATGGAAAAATTGTACATCATTTAATGTTGTTTTCCTGGGGGGAAGGGAAACTCCCATATAAAAGTGATGGGATGCTCATGGGAAATGTTCAGAAAGACCCCTTAAGGGTAACTGTGGGCAGTACTTGCTTTTATTTTTATCCCCAAAAAGACATCCATTGTAAAACATATGTCAAAACTTCTTTTAACTTCTGTTCTCCTAAACATGATGAAAGAATTCTCGCAGTGATCTAATTTGACACCCTATGTACACCCAGGCTGTACCAGATGATAAATATTGTAATCCCTAGGAGGTAAAATCATCCCTTTACTGTTATATTAGAATGCCCCCACCCCTCTAGCTGTATTTTCTTCTAACTAAGCCTCAGTCTACAAATTATTTTATTTCTATTTGAACAACAATAATTATTAAAAAACTGTCCAATGTAGTCTTCAAGCATAAAACTACTCAAAAACCATATCTTCACATCCCTCTTTGATGAGAGGAAATTGCAAATTTACAAGTGCTGCACATAACTGAAACAAAATGTCAGCATAGCAGCGCAAATACGAAGGAATGAAGCCTAAAATTTTGAAGTCTTTCAGCCTAGCATTGGCTCTTTCGACATGAATCCGTGCTTTAGCTATGGCTTTTGTTTTCTTGACCTCACTCTCTGTGAAAGTTCCATTATTCAGAAAAGGTGGGATATTGACACAGACACCATGTGGTACAACATCCTGGATAAGGAAACCCTTGTCCGCCAGAATCATATCTCCAGCTGTCAAGTGATTAAGGAGTCCAGACTGTTGCACAATGGCCTTGTCTGAAATAGAACCTGGATACAGCCGACTGACATAAGTAATGACTCCATTTGGTGCAACACCAACTATTACCTTAAAGGAATTCATTCCTCTGTATGATGAATAGGTCGCATTTTGCTGACTCATCAATCCCGGTGCAGCAACCTCAATATCTGTGCAGTCTATAACAATCCGACAGGATTCAAATTGCCTGAAAGAGGAGGGTGCAGAGATCTTGTTTTTTTCCCGGGATGGAATCGACGTCATTAGGTCATCAAACAAAATTTCATGCAAAACATGAGTGAATGTTATAACAATGTTAGAAATTGTGGCCACACTACAATGAAACAATTGGGCTAGGTGAAGCTGTGTGTAGTTCTGTCGTACTTTCATTAAAGTGATAAAAATTTGATCCTCAAAATTGATGGATTCTACCTTCCATCCAGCAAAATAGTTCACGCTATCTTTAAATCTAAGAGCATGCTTTACAACAATATTAAAGACTTCTTTGGTTGGAAGACCTGTCTCCATTCGTACTACATCTCCCTCAAGCGCAGACACAGTGTACTTGTTCCTCTTATACTGGACAGTTTGGTTAAGTTCCTTTAGCTCCCTGTTGGCAAAGTCAAGCTCTGCTTCCAGGATAATCTCCTGTGTTGTTTGCAGGTTTTCTTCTGTGTCAGCTACTAATGGCTGTTCATTTTTTCGGGCAAATTCTATCATCTGTGAAAGAGACTCTACCTTTGATTCAGTATTCTTTATTTTCTTCGGCGGTGGACCCCTTTGTTCAGTAAATAACTTATGCTTATTGCGTTCAAACACTTCAGGACCATTGGCTTTCTGACCATTCCTAAAATGGCAGCTACATACTCTTGAGTACTTGCTGGGCTCTCGATCTTCTCTTCTGTTAATAACAAAACACCCGATTTAGTGATTCTGTTGTCAACAACATAGCCGTTCCACAACCAGCGAAGGCAAAATCGCGAAGCGACGCGAAACATTTCGTGAATCGATCAAGCACGTTACATAGCAGATCTACATTGGTTTTAAATGTATCTAAATTCCAAAAACACGATGAAGCACTCAGATTTAAGGTTTTGGCTACGGAAAATACAAAGCGACCGTTAAAAAGACAACTAGCTGAAGCTTCTATAATTCAGTATTCGATGATTCTCCCTCATGTCCTGATGTCAACTCTTCACCTGAATAGAGTCCGTAAATCTCACTTAAAATCACGTAATTCATCAAATTCTCACCGATTAAGGAATTCTTTTTGAATATCAGTTCATACCTTATGAGTCGAATCCATCTCTTGTACTCGTCGTTCTGCTTTGTAGCGCTTGGAAAAGCGAAGAACTTGCAAGTGTTGCCCTCCGACGAATGGCCACATGTAGGGGCAAAACAGTAAACCATTTTGCCCGTTTGACCCGCGTCCTTTACACTTCTTAAACAAAAGTTGATCCCTTGGATGACCCTTTAACCTTTCCTGTTTTTTTTTTTTACTGTCTTTTGTGGGATTACACTGGATAATTAAAGCTTTAGACATTCAAAACAAAGGAAGCGTGTCCAAAGCGCTCGCATAAGATATTTTGTTTAGAACTGCATTTTTTAGCGCCATGGTAACGTGACGTCACACTTAAGGACTCAATGAACCCGTGAAAGTGATAAATGAGATAGAATAAATATATGAAAATCATATATTTTGAACTGCGGTATTTGATACGTATGATGCACGATCCTCGCAGTAGATAGCGCTATTTAAGCAATAGCGAAATTCAGACCTGAAAAAAATCAGGCCTGTACGGGACTCGAACCACTGACCTCTGCGATACTAGTGCAGCGCTCTAACCAATTGAGCTAACAAGCCAACTGAGAGCAGGCCGTTAAGTTGATTCGTAATGAACCCGTGAAAGTGATAAATGAGATAGAATAAATATATGAAAATCATATATTTTGAACTGCGGTATTTGATATATTTATTCTATCTTATCTTCTATCTTCTATCTTATTCTATATATTTATTCTTTGATATATTTATTCTATTTGAACTGCGGTATTTGATATATTTATTATATCTCATTTATCACTTTCACGGGTTCATTACGAATCAACTTAACGGCCTGCTCTCAGTTGGCTTGTTAGCTCAATTGGTTAGAGCGCTGCACTAGTATCGCAGAGGTCAGTGGTTCGAGTCCCGTACAGGCCTGATTTTTTTCAGGTCTGAATTTCGCTATTGCTTAAATAGCGCTATCTACTGCGAGGATCGTGCATCATACGTATCAAATACCGCAGTTCAAAATATATGATTTTCATATATTTATTCTATCTCATTTATCACTTTCACGGGTTCATTACGAATCAACTTAACGGCCTGCTCTCAGTTGGCTTGTTAGCTCAATTGGTTAGAGCGCTGCACTAGTATCGCAGAGGTCAGTGGTTCGAGTCCCGTACAGGCCTGATTTTTTTCAGGTCTGAATTTCGCTATTGCTTAAATAGCGCTATCTACTGCGAGGATCGTGCATCATACGTATCAAATACCGCAGTTCAAAATATATGATTTTCATATATTTATTCTATCTCATTTATCACTTTCACGGGTTCATTACGAATCAACTTAACGGCCTGCTCTCAGTTGGCTTGTTAGCTCAATTGGTTAGAGCGCTGCACTAGTATCGCAGAGGTCAGTGGTTCGAGTCCCGTACAGGCCTGATTTTTTTCAGGTCTAAATTTCGCTATTGCTTAAATAGCGCTATCTACTGCGAGGATCGTGCATCATACGTATCAAATACCGCAGTTCAAAATATATGATTTTCATATATTTATTCTATCTCATTTATCACTTTCACGGGTTCATTACGAATCAACTTAACGGCCTGCTCTCAGTTGGCTTGTTAGCTCAATTGGTTAGAGCGCTGCACTAGTATCGCAGAGGTCAGTGGTTCGAGTCCCGTACAGGCCTGATTTTTTTCAGGTCTAAATTTCGCTATTGCTTAAATAGCGCTATCTACTGCGAGGATCGTGCATCATACGTATCAAATACCGCAGTTCAAAATATATGATTTTCATATATTTATTCTATCTCATTTATCACTTTCACGGGTTCATTACGAATCAACTTAACGGCCTGCTCTCAGTTGGCTTGTTAGCTCAATTGGTTAGAGCGCTGCACTAGTATCGCAGAGGTCAGTGGTTCGAGTCCCGTACAGGCCTGATTTTTTTCAGGTCTAAATTTCGCTATTGCTTAAATAGCGCTATCTACTGCGAGGATCGTGCATCATACGTATCAAATACCGCAGTTCAAAATATATGATTTTCATATATTTATTCTATCTCATTTATCACTTTCACGGGTTCATTACGAATCAACTTAACGGCCTGCTCTCAGTTGGCTTGTTAGCTCAATTGGTTAGAGCGCTGCACTAGTATCGCAGAGGTCAGTGGTTCGAGTCCCGTACAGGCCTGATTTTTTTCAGGTCTGAATTTCGCTATTGCTTAAATAGCGCTATCTACTGCGAGGATCGTGCATCATACGTATCAAATACCGCAGTTCAAAATATATGATTTTCATATATTTATTCTATCTCATTTATCACTTTCACGGGTTCATTACGAATCAACTTAACGGCCTGCTCTCAGTTGGCTTGTTAGCTCAATTGGTTAGAGCGCTGCACTAGTATCGCAGAGGTCAGTGGTTCGAGTCCCGTACAGGCCTGATTTTTTTCAGGTCTGAATTTCGCTATTGCTTAAATAGCGCTATCTACTGCGAGGATCGTGCATCATACGTATCAAATACCGCAGTTCAAAATATATGATTTTCATATATTTATTCTATCTCATAGCTAGAAGACTTAGAGGCTCAGCGTAAAATCAAACACAGGCAATTATGTGATTTTCCTGCCAAGCAGAGATGAGTTCTGATACACCGTGAAACCAGCATTCACAACAAAACATAACAGAGCAAACTCACTTTATCCAATCTTAATAAAAATATAAACGTTATGACTTACCCCGGTTCGTCTTAGCTTGAAAATGCTAAGTAACGTTTGCCAAGCTTTTCTTGATCCAGGATCAAGAATTTATTTTATCGATCAACCAAAGATATCTCACCACTTCTCCTTCTTCGAATTTCTGCCGGAAGATGGTAGAAACAACTCCAAATAGAGAGGCGATGGCCACTTTGTTGTTCTGAACATATCGGTCATCCAAGCTTCCGCCATTTTTTAAAGCTGGACCGTACAAAACGCTTGGAAAATGTGCCACCAACAGGCTACTTCAAAAAACTTGCTGACTCTTATGCCACATTTCTTGAAATTTAAGATAAACCATTCCCTTGACTCATCTGGAGGAGAATGAAGCAATTCAACCCTTCGAAGTTTCAAGGGATCCATAACTGCACTCGACCGCGGGAAACTAAACATTCCCGCTTTTGCTTACGCATATTAATATGAAATCCAATCTCCAAATGTCAATAGGCCGATCCAGCCCCTAATAAACAAAAGGCTTCATTGTACCCAGCAGGAACAGAGACTGTACAAATTCAAGCAACTACTCAGATTACTGCGAGCAATTATCGAAAAAGGCTGTCAAGGCGATGATGGAAACTTATCCGGTTTATGACGTCACTCCATACCAACCCGCCTTTTCGAATATTTGAACTTCCGTTTACCTGTGGCTCGTGATGGAATTCACGATGAAGCATGTTTGTCTCATGAAATCCATTTCTTCTGAGCGTACTTCGTGAACTTGCTGACAAACCAGCCTCCTGACTACCAGTTATAGAATGGGGAATAGCGAAAGCCCGTATTACTCGTCTTGTGTCACTAATTCCGTGTTGAACTCCTTCTTTTGCTACACATCCATTATGATGAACATTTTGACGATCCATGCGATGAGGAAAACGTCAGGATTGCCAAATACTTTGAAAACATTCCTACTGAGTCTCGCTGTTTCTGATCTTGGTGTTGGTTTGCTGGTGAAACCTGCCTATGTTGCAAGGCTGATTACTTGCGCTACTAGTGGAAACTATATCTACGAGATAAATATATTTACCTACATCACTGAATTTTTTTCGAGTTTATTCTTGTGTGCGTCACTTTTCGGTGTTACTGCTATGAGCACAGACAGATTTCTGGCCATTCACCTTCATCTCAGATATCAAGAACTTGTGACTCACAAGCGTGTTGTTGCTGCGGTGTTGATGATATGGACGTTTAGTTTCTTGTTTTCATTGCTGTTAGTGCTGGATTATTTCTGGCTCAAATACGCTGGAAGAATCGTACTCACTGTTACTTTTGGCTGTTGTATTATTTGTACAACAATCATTTATTTTGAAATATATTTAGCGGTGAGGCGCCACACAAAGGAAATCCAAGTGTTGCAACTAACACACGGGGGTGGAACGACAATGAACGCCGCCAGGTTGAGGAGGTCGGCTAGCAGTACCTTCTACATATACCTCGTGTTTTTGTTGTGTTATTTACCCTGGTACTGTGTTTATATTTGGGGTTTTTCTTCCATTAAAGAAACCACCAGATTTCGTACAAGTGTTATTTATACGTTAACGCTTTTGTTTTTCAACTCGTCACTAAACCCTTTGGTATACGGCTGGAAAATGAGACACATTCGGCAATCTATCATTTGCATTCTTCGAAATATATTTCGTCGTTAAAACTGAAGAAACTTTTAAGGTAGCTATATAACAACCGAGCACTTCGGAGGCAATCTTCAAGTATTATGAATAGTTCGCAACGAAAGTAAACGAATGTGTTTTGCACAGTAGAGAAACTGTAAGTCATTGTAGTTTGCTTACAGGTCATATGTAAATGTAGACCTATATTTGTATTCAATTTGTGAGCTTAGACAGCTTAAGTTAATTGAAGTTATAACATGCAGATGTAATGTTTTTCTACCTCTTTTTCGTCGGAAGCAAAGGGTAACTTTCTTATTACTTGTATTGGTTTTAAAGCAGAAGTACGAATACTTCATTAGAGACTCCTAATCGCTTATGTTACAGGAACCGGAGTTAAGCGTCGGCCTGATGGGCCACGTGGCTCATAAACAGACTATGAATGCTATATACTCAGATCTACTAGCTTTGTTCATAAAAACATAAATTACCGTAATCATGTCTTTGGCACGCTTGAATACAAAAGTAAAAACTTCTTATGATAATCAACAAAACTGAATCGAATGGACTTTAAACCTACACATTAGATTGAAACCACTGAGACAAGCGCAACCGTCAAAACAACAACAACAAAAGCAATAACCAAGAGAAATTTGGCAACGAGTGAAACGTCCAAAATTAGCCCACGCCGAGTGAAGGAAAGATGGAATGTCGAGGAAAAGGTACATTTTACTTTAGATGTTCTCTCACATTTAGAACTCTAACTTCAGCCTCTAAATTAAGCCTCTAAATTAAGCCTCTCCTCAAACGGCCAAAAACAACTCCCTTAACTTCTGCCCTTCATAATCAGATATACGTATTATGCACGATCCTCGCAGTAGATAGCGCTATTTATGCAATAGCGAAGATCAGACCTGAAAAAAATCAGGCCTGTACGGGATTCGAACCACTGACTCCTGCGATACTGGTGCAGCGCTCCACCAATTGAGCTAACAAGCCAACTGGGAGCAGGCCGTTAAGTTGATTCGTAAGAAACCCGTGAAAGTGATAAATCAGATACAGTGAATATATGAAGTTCATATATTTTGAACTGCGGTATTAGATACGTATGATGCACGATCCTCGCAGTAGATAGCGCTATTTATGCAATAGCGAAAATCAGACCTGAAAAAAATCAGGCCTGTACGGGATTCGAACCACTGACCTCTGCGATACTGGTGCATCATACGTATCTAATACCGCAGTTCAAAATATATGAACTTCATATATTCATTGTATGTGATAATCAGATATGTAAATTTGTTTTGTGTTGTATTTAAATGCCTTTTGATGGTCTCTTGAAGCGAGGCTTTTTAAGAGGGCTATAGTTTCAGGGCTTTCTCAGTAGAGGATCTCCTCACGGAAGTGATTGAATGCCGAAGTATCCTTTTATCGACATCAAAAGTCATTATCCTCTTAAGAATATTCTGGTTTTGAGAAATTTTAAGAGCTCAAAATAAAAACCTGTTTCACCTAACGGTGATCTCTTTTGTTCTCTTCCGCACCAATGTTTCGGTCATGTTTGTTTCTGTTTTTTTTTTTTTCTTTTCCAATCGTTTCGCTTTTTCGGTCGTTTCGTTTCAGTGGTTTCGCCACTAAATTTTCTCCGATTCTTATTGGTTTAAATTGATCACGTGACGCGATAGTGTTCATCCGTGGAGAGATACTATCAGCCCATAGTGCACTCTATTGTTTAATTCATGATTTGCAGTGATGGAGCCAATCAGATTGTAGCGCTTGTGTTGGTGCGCTGGTCAGTAGCTAAAGTTAGATGTTACGTCAGCCCTCAAGTTATATGCTCTGACGAACTGTTAACGCCAGATGTTCCATTTTTTTGGTCGCAGTTTATTTACCTTTATCAACAATGAACATTTAATAATCGTGGCGTGTCGTCTCGCTCTACAGTTTATCATTGTTACTTGAGTTTCAACTGACATTTTGTACAACACGGAGATATTGAATAATCAAAGTACGTGGGGTTTTTTCCATTTCTTCTGAAAAACTAGAATTTTGAGATGATTAACAATTTCATGATGGAATATAATACGAATTTTTTTTTATTGCCTGCCTTTTTCTTTTTTTAATCCAGGGACGCATAGTGTTCCTAATACCATTTTTCTTTTAATGCTTATGTACAAAAGGGAGGACTAACACAGGTTTTAATTCGAAATTGTTGAAATGACGGCGATGGTACATTTTGTTGTTGTCATTGATTACGAATGATGCGTTTTCCGACCTCTTATGTCAAGATTGATTAAGACTTCATTTCCAATGAGTTCCTGTGAATATTTTCATAAAAGAAATGAGAATCTGTTTGATCACTTTTACCCAATGACAATAATTTTAACGTCAGGATCTCATCTTTTTGTGTATTTTTGTGTGGAAACATGGAGGTGGGAGTGCATTTTCCGGCTTTTCGTAACTCAAAGGAAATATTTGCAAAGTAGCGATGATCTTTGCCTGTTGACGACGTTCATTGTCTTTTTTATTGGATCGCTAACGAACGTTTTAGGGAGGACAGCGCTTGCGGGTAACACCGGTGTCATCAAATGGAAATGGAAACGTAAAACCGTTGACCAACCAAATATTGACACGGAATAAGGAGATGAAGCCATTTTTTTTCTAAATTTAAGAGTAAGGGCTGAGTATTTTCTTCTAGTTGCCGACCAGCAAACTAAATGAAAGCTCGAAATATCCCAGGTCTGAATTTGGACAAAAAAATATTGCTATCTCGACGTATTTATTTATTTATGTATTTATTCATTTGTTCTTACCAACTTAAACAACTGTTAACTTCGTCAAAAGCGAAATTCTATAAGTAATAAAGATGAGATTACGTTTTGATCTTTTTTACGTTGCATTCATTAGTCCATAACAGTTACCCGCAGTTTGTTTACTGTCGCTGATAAAATAGACTTTATAAAGTGGTTCATGCAATTCAAGAGTTAGAGTCTCCTTGAAGATCGGAGTCTATGAAGCGCACAGTCTCACTGCTTTTATCAGCAGAACGCCCGACCTCAACTTAAGTCACAGGTCTACAATGGCAGATACAAAAGAACAATTTTATTCGTCTCTCATTGTTAACGCTGTATTGAACGTTGTCTCCTCTTTCGCAGCTGTAACGTTGAACATTTTAACAATCCATGCGATGAGGAAAACTTCGTCCTTACCAGAGACTTTGAAAACATTACTGTTAAGTCTTACTGTTTCTGATCTTGGTGTTGGGTTGTTGGTGCAGCCGTTTTACGTTGAAGAGCTACTTGCGCTTTTGCTGCAAAACGATCTTACGTTCAGTGTGCGGAAATCTATGGATTTTATAGTTAGATTGATTTTGTATGCTTCTTTGTTCAGTGTAACTGCTGTAGGTGTAGACAGGTTCCTAGCCGTCCATCTTCATCTCAGATATCAGGAACTTGTAACTCACAAACGAACCGTTGCAGGTGTCGTGCTGATATGGGTGTTCAGTGCATTGCTTTCAGTGATGAGGATCATTTGGGTGCACATGGGAATCGTGGTCGGTTTCATTTTGGGTTTTTGCTTTGTTTCTCTGACTGTGGCGTATTGCAGAATTTATTTCGTGGTAAAAAAAATTAATGAATGGAAGTCAACACTGGAACTTGCATTCGTTTTTAATCATAAATGCCGCGGTTGTAGTCAATTTTCGAAATAGGTTACTTTCTGAGCTTCATTTAAATGTTTTTTCCAGAAGGAAGGTGTTTTATTTTCATTTTTATGGAAAACGAAGCCTGGTAAACTTGGAATCGTTAATCATTTCTGAAGAAATGCCTGATACTCTCAAGAAGTTTGAAAATACACTCAGTAAGTATGCGATTATTCTGTTGAATTATGAAACGAGAAATAAACTCGATCAAGACGGTCATTCAGGTTAATGGTGACGAGATAATTTAAGGCACGTGGAATTTTCGATTTAGGTAAACCGACAGATGGTACCATTCTGTAGAAATTAACTCATTAGTCCTGGAAAGAACTAGGTAAAGGTTGGAGGCCACTCCTGAATTACCGTTGGCCTCTTTTTCAAAACGAGGCCTGATGCTTGACCATTCTTGTGAAAATGAGCTTAATTTGCATGTGGATGAGAACTTATCATCATACGTAAGGATGAGTACTGGGACTCGCTTTGTAAAAGAGGCTTAAGATAATTCGGAAATGGGCGATTTAAACAAGGTAAAATTGCCGCACAAGAGCAAACTATGTGATGCGGAAAAGAGTGTCAGCGAATATTAAATTACACCTTTGAAAGCTGCTTCTCCTATCTTAAGATGCAATGTTGCAAGTTAAGAGAGTTTTAGAGCTATGCTGTTTTTCGTACATTGCTAATCCTAGCCTTTTTCTTCTGCACATTCGTGATGTTACAACTCCGTTTTGAAGTGTGAGCTTTGAAACAACGAAATGAAAAAATAAACAGTCTAAGACTGCACGTGGTTTCTGATATTGCACCATTTTTATGGGATTTTCCCTTGTAATTGCAGTGAAATGGAATAAATTAAATTAAATTAAATTAAAATTAAATATTTAAAACAGCTAGAGGTTGTATAATGACGCTAGAAGGTAGTGTTGCAGAATATTTCTCTCACATGCAAGACAGAAAACCTGACGCATCCCACATATTTATGAGTACCCTGTTCCACAAGAGAAAGGTGGTTCAAGAATATAGTGACTCATTGACATTCAACCAATAATTAAATGGTAACAAATAATCATGTTAACTATAACACTACTACTACCACTACCACAACCACTACCACTACCGCTACGACTACTGCTACTACTACTAATAATAATAATGATATTAGATGTTTTATTACATTTAAGCGTTTCGATAGTGACGCATGGAACCTTTAGTGTTTTGACTGAGGTTTTATTAGCAATTAAGTTTAAGACTTTTATTACTAGGGTTTCATAATTAAGAATTGCAAAAGGAATTTTAATTGTAAGGACTCTGGTCGTTGCATTGATTGGTTACGGCTTGCCGCCCAATCATTGTTTAGGATATCTGGGCATCCAGAAGTTTTTACTGCCATAATAATAATAATAATAATAACAATAATAATAATAATAATAATGATAATAATAATAATAATAATAGTAATAATAATAACAGCAACAACAGTAATAATAAAGATATTTCATAGGGGCTAGCTCAAGAAATGTATTTACATTCGGCAAAACTAAACTGTAAATAGCAGTGACAGAGAATGTGAATATTTCCTATTGGTTTGTTAGCTATGGCCGCTATGGCGTTCATTGCGTCTTTTGTTATAGGACATATATAAGTTTTGATATTTGTAATTTAATCATCTTAGCTCTCGAACTTTTGAAGTTTTACGGTATTTTTTTTCTTGCATGTAATTTAGGCTGTTTTACCTCTAGCCTTCTTTGTTACTTTTATTCCATTTTTGTGAGACCTTTGTTTCATACAGCATTCCGCGTTTTAGGATATTCCGTCATTCAGTGTTTAAAGTGCATATGACGCGAAATTTTTTTCTCTTGTTTCTTGTTGTTGGATATCTATAGAAAACGTTTCAAAGCCTTAAAAGTGCTGGTAAAGTCTAAAAAGCAATTTTTGTTTTTTTTTGCTTTCAAAATAGGCGCAATTTGCCTTCAAATTTGTCCCGGTCATCGCGCGGCCAAAGTCGCGCGTGATATCGTAACGTGACGTCACATTGAGTACCTCAGTGCAACATCAAATATGACATTCTCGCCTACAAAACGTTACTGACTCATTTTCATGCACTCCAGTTCGTCGCCTGTATGGCCTCCCATTCTGATCGCGAATTAAAAGAGCAGCTTGTAAGAGCAAGGTCCTGTTTGTCAGAGCACTGTAATCTTCGTGTTGCGTGATGCAGCTTATGATTTCGATGGAACCATCGAAAACTAACTGTCTTCTGGCATTTGTGACCTCGCGGCAACAACGGAATTCTAGTGCGTCTGCCAAGGTTTCCTCACGGCACTGTTTACATTTGGACCTAAGGTAAGGTAGAGCTATGATTACACTACAGTTTCGCTGTTTTATAATATTCACAAAAAGCCATGATAAACATGATTCACTAACCATTCGCTGACTGCAACGCGACGTTCAAATCTGGCCTCCGAAACTGAAGGCGTCAGTCCATCAAGGTCAGCATCTTCGCTTTCTTCGTCTTGTTCGCCATCGCTTGCAAGCGGATCGTCTCGGTATGGTGCGTGCTCTCCTGTAACTACTTCTACTTAATCTCCAGATTCTTCGAAGTCAATGGAACTTTCAGAAGAGTCGGACTCAAAGGAATCATTGGAATCACTGGACATCTTTGCCTTTCAATGCACTATCTATCTACTACGAAGTACTGCCTGTTGGCGACAACAGACCTGCGCGGCAAAGGTACACAATGTGACGTCACGAACAACTTCGACGGCGATAAACTAGGTCCCAGTTTCCGGGACAAATTTGTAGGAAAATTGCGCGTATTTCGATAGCAAAAAAATGCTTTTTACATTTTAAAGCTTCGAAACGTTTTCTATAAATATCCAACTTCAAGAAACAAGAGAAAAAAAATCTCGGGTGATATGTACTTTAAGGATATTCCGCCATCCCGTCATTCCACCTTTTCATCAGTCCATCGAAGAGGATGACTCTGCTAAACTACGGACCTTGCTCGCTTCGCAAATTTTGTGGCTCTTTTAGGCATCGGTCGCTAATTCAAATGGTAAAATGCTCTCTCTCTCTAAATAACATTTTATGTGCCCAAAGTTTCCACGATGTGCAGATCGCACCTATTTAGATATTTTTGTAACGACGCCACTGTGAAATTATTTCTAAATGTTTATCGTCTTTTGTAGTGTTACTGCAAGAACTGAAAAATTACATCTTCTATCTACTGGTCATAAATCGCGGATTTAAACGTAAAAATATTCTCTCTTCAAAGAAAAAAAATTTTCCTTTAAGTTTGCATGATGCGCCGATCACACCAACAAGAGAATATGTTGATATTCTCTTACAGCATTTGTATGCTTCTGCAAGAAAAAATTTTGGTTTTGTTCACGCGCCATCCCGAAATGATTGTGAATCGTCTTTTATAGTGTCACGGCAAGAACTTAAAAAATGATATCTTGGGGTTTTTTCAGGCACGAAAGTATTTATTTCAAAGGCATTCTTCTCCGTTTAGTGTATGCTGCGCCTAATTATCTCTAGTGCGAATGTTGATCTTCGGAGATACTCCGAAATAAACAAGGAGTGACATCGGGTCAAAATCGGGTGAAGTTCGGCATTAATGCTTACCATCACTAATTTCGAAAAAATACGCAGCTGCGCTTCCTATAGGAGGCAGTAGTTACAAAAACCAGGACAAACATGCTAAGTCTAGACGATGATCATCCTTGCTTTCGATGTCCTCTTGTATAAATACGACGGGACAGATGGTAACAGCTTGCACATATATGTTCTCAAAGTCATTGAGAAGTCATTGACAGTAGACCTAACTTGTCAGAAGAGGTCCAATCATCCACGGCATACAAGCTCATCTTAACGAGTCAGGGATTAGTCCAGTGAGATCATGGTTAAGGTTCAACTCTCGACCCATTCGTCTTGTATCTCTAATGCTGTTCTTAACTTGTTCTTTTCCTACACAGCCATTATGTTGAACATTTTGGCAATCCATGCGATGAGGAAGTCGTGGGCATTGCAAAAGATTTTGAAAACATTGCTGCTGAATCTTGCTGTTTCTGATCTGTGCGTTGGCCTATGCGCGCAACCTATTAATGTCGTACACCTCCTGGTTATTTGCCGCACTGAAGAACCAACTGCTCTCAAGATTGTCGTTTCCTTTTTGTCTTGTGCCTTTTGGTATGCATCATTTTTGAGTATTATGGCCCTGGGTGCCGAGAGATTTGTGGCCATTCATCTTCACCTCAGATATCAGGAACTTGTGACACACAAACGCGTTGTTGCTTTGGCGACAATAGTATGGGCGGTTAGTGCATTGCTTTCATTAATCACTTCTCTCTGGCCGTCAATTGGCAAAAAGATCGTGGCTGTATTTTTTGGTTTTTGTTTTATTTGTACTTCAATTTTTTATCGTAAAATTTATTCTACTGTGCGGCGACACACAAACCAAATTCAAGCCCTTCAGGTCCACGATGGGGAAATGGCGGTGAACGTTGCAAAGATAAAGAGGTCGGGTTTGTGCACCTGCTATGTGTATGTTGTGTTTTTGTTGTGTTACTTGCCTTATTGGAGTGGACTTGTTGCAGATATATTTATCCGTAAACCAAATATTACGTATGATAATTTTCTTCGGTATACTCTCACACTGGTGTTTGTTAATTCATCATTAAACCCTGTTGTTTACTGCTTGGTGATGAGGGACATTCGACAATCTATACTTTCCATTCTGCGAAATTTGTTTATTCGTCAAAACTGAACGGATAAAGCTGTAGGCAAGATGGCTGTAAACCATGAAAGAGCATTCTGAAACATTTTTACTTCTCCATTTTTGTTATTAGAAGCAAAAGTTTTAATAATTGAGAAGTTGAAGGAATTTTGAACTTTTTCCTTCACCAGGGTTTTTGTGTCAATGTTAATGTGAAACTATATTCTAGCTGGGGTTTTGAGGTTAAATAAGTTAACTTTATGCAAAATGGAACGAATATTTGTTTTTTATTCAATGTGCTGGTTTTTTTTTTTTATATTCTGGAAAGAGAAATCGAGATAATCTTTTTCCACTACGAACAAAAGCTACTTGAGGAAGTGTTTCTCGCTCGCTTGAAGACTAATTGTGTATGTATATTTTCGTTTAGTCTGAGGCCAAAGCCACGAAGAAGAGATAGTGGATAAAATGTACGAAGTTACCGTGTTTTTCAATTTTTTTGTTTTCCTTTTATGAAGGTAAACTGAGACAGATGGAAGCCATAAGGATATGTAAATTTTGTTTGATTTTTTGTAAGAGGCCAGATATACTTTTCGGAGTAGAAAGATCAATGATCCGCTAAAGGTTTCCCAGGAAGACGCTGACTGAGAGCTTAGAATGATTTTTATTAAAACTGAACTAGTGAAAGAAGATGAACTATTACAATGTTTGGTTACAATGAATATATGAAGTTCATATATTTTGAATATACGTATTATATACGTATTACATATACGTATTACAATGTTTGTTACTGACATGGCTACTACACCGTTATCTCTAAAAGAATTAAAGGTCTTCGCGGGATGTTGAGTATGATTGATACTCAGAATAATAAAAGCACTTATAAAACTTGTAGAAGAAGCTCGGGGGAAAGAGCGTTCCATGTATTCCGCCTTTGTCGTTAGCAGCTTTCCTGTGCGGAGATACGAGATGTAGGAAGCCTTCATCTGCGGAAGACGTAAGCCATTTTTTACATTTTTCTTGGAGCGAACCTTTCAATACCAAGTGTGTTGTATTTGATATGCGTAAAAGCGGGTAGATTCGATTCACGGCCATAAACCCGCTTGACAGAAACACAACAGTCAAAATTCATGTGAAAACAAGTAGGACAGCTGACAACTGTTTAAGCATGTGTTTTTAGTCTGATTTGAATGAAAAGCGGTCAGGCAACAATGACGCCCGAGAGAGATTACTACTTGCCCTGCTGACAAGATGGTTTACTCATTAAATACATTCAATGAATCGGTTCACTGACAAAAGCGAACGTTTCCACATTTCCCACTCAGAGATGGAGCTCGAATATTCCTCTTACGGATCTGGTGATTTAAACATACAGCTCTAAAAGTTTTGACCGCCATTTTTTTTTTAAATGCTTAGTGGAAATTGTAGAAACGTTTGTTTTCGTGAGTTTACCTATTTGCTTTTACTACACAACCTCGTTTTGTATGAGTATGGAAAAAAGAAACTTATTGACATTGATGTAACCCTAAAGAGAAGAGGACTTTCGTTAAGAACAGAAGAACAGCTGTCTCTAAAATTGACTGTTTTTATTGAGGTCCAGTCTTGAATTTTAATTCAACTCTTTGTGTTGGGAGACAAAGAAATTTTCTTTTTGGGGCAAAACAATCTTTAAAGTCGAGTTTCCGAGCGAAGCAAACGGAGACAGCCCGAATGCATTTAAGCGAATCCTCTGGGTCGAGAATAAAACATAGGACCGTAAAGCGTGCAAGGGATATACGGTTTTGATCGGTACATTAATAGGAAGACAACTCCAAGTCACTTGCCATCAGAATAAAAGTAACATAAATGTAACTTTAAATACCTTTTATTAAATCTAACAAACTCACTGTAGCACAGAAAGAAAAAACAAGAACCTCTAAAAACGCAAACAGTTTATAGCTTTCTAAACTTTCCATCGATATAAGAAACGTTTTTACATTACAGAACAGAGTACAAAAGTTATTTTGTGTATGCTGCCCCTTTTGTCCCAAGTTTCAGTAGTGCAAGTGGGTAAATTTTACCCCTGTCCCATGTATGGTACTTTTCTTCTTATTATGCAAATTCATATTAAAATTCCTTTTTAAAGTTAACAGAACAGAAAAATCGCACATAAACAACGTTTGACGATGATCTTTCGTGCTCTAGAATTTCCTCTTCTACTGCAAAACGTGACAAATGTCAACGGTTTGCACTAATTGATAATTATTTATTGATAGGAAGTTTCCAGAGAGCATTTTAATGAGTTCTATATCTCCGTGATCGTTCGAACTCACCTGAACGAGTTAGAAACTAGTAAAATGGAAAACACTGGCAACCTGCTTTATTGGTCCTGTATGGTTAACTCTGCGTTGAACTCGTTCATATCTTACACAACCATCATGATAAACATTTTAACAATCCACGCAATGAGAAAAACGTCCGAATTGCCAAAGACTTTGAAAACATTGCTGCTGAGTCTTGCTGTGTCTGATCTTGGTCTTGGATTGGTGCAGCCTCTCCATGTTGTTACGATGGTCTCGTGTACCCCTGAGAAAGCACCTCTCGTAGACACGCAGAATGCACTTTCAAAAATCTTCCAGTTTTTGTATCGTTCCTTTTTATTTGCTTCGTTTCTGGGTGTTTCGGCTCTGATGGCCGACAGATTTTTAGCCGTTCACCTTCATCTTAGATATCGGGAACTAGTGACTTACCAGCGTGTTGTTGCTGTTGTTATAACATTATGGATTCTTAGTGCTTTGCTACCATTAATGGATTTCCTCCCGCTCGAAATTGTCAAAACAGTTATAGAGGCTGTTACTGGTGTTTGTTGTTTTATTTGCACTACAATTTTTTGTTGTAAAATTCATTTCGCTGTGCGGCGCCACACAAACCATATTCAAGCCCTTCAAACTTTACAAAACAATGAAATGGCGGTGAACTTTGCGAAGACAAGGAAATCGGGTTTGTGTACATTCTACGTGTTTTTGTTTTGTTATTTGCCTCAATATTGTGCGTTTATTTTAGGTTTTTTTTTCATTAATGGACCAAATAGTATGTTTGAAATTTTTTTTATGTGCACCACAACCCTGGCGCATCTTAATTCATCGTTGAACCCTCTAATTTACTGCTGGAACATGAGACACATTCGAAAGTCTATCCTTTGCATATTAAGAAATGTTTTTACTCGTCAAAACTGAACTGCTAGAGCTCTAGCTAAGGGTATTGTCAACTTTAAACGTTTTCTGCAAAATCTTTGTTTATTGTTTGTTTACACACGAAGTTTTTTATATCGATAAAAAGATGAGGAAGGTATAGACTGCCTGGGTTTTTCGAGGTTCTTGAGTTACATCGAGTTTTTCACATTTAGTAAAAGTTATGTTTTAGTCCAGACCCGGGAAACTCTGCAAAACGCATTTGGTCTTCGTAGTCACTTTTAGAGACAGCTGATCTTCCGAGCTTTATTAAAATGCATTTGTTTAAGTGCTTTCTCCTCAGTTTGGGTTAAATTAGTGTAAAGCAGGGTTTTTTATATATCCATAGAAAACGAGGCAGTGTTGTAAAGGTAACTCGGTCCACTGATGAAATCAAACGTTAACAAATTTCTACTCAGAAATCGAGCTCGAATATCCTTCTCATTGAACTGGTAATTGGCATACAAGTATACAAGTCTTTGACCGCTATTGTCTCTTGAAAAGCAAAATATATGTATGCAATCTTCGGGTTAAAGGACGAAGCTCTGATGAGTTTGCCAGAGTAAGGTTATTTTGAGTCGAAGTCGAAGTCTTAATGAAAATTTTGTTACGTTTCAAGTAAGGGGGGAAACCGGAAGATGACATAAATCTACGCATATTTATTCATCGCTCGCGAAAAGAGATAAAACATTTGAAGAAGTGTAACATCTTACTCGAGATGGCAGATGGCAACGGTTTCTTCTCGCTGGTTTTATTGACAGGAACCTGTCGAACGCAATTTGATAAACAGGTTTAACTTAAGACGCAAGAGTTCTAGTTCTCTAGGGTACAAAGTCATCTTTACGAGTAATAAATAAGCTAAGCTCTTTGAAAATCGGAAACACTGAAAACCCGCTCTACTCATCCTGTAACGTTAATGCTGCATTGAACTTGTTCGATTCTTTCACAGCCATTATGATGAACATTTTAACGGTTTATTGACGAAAGTGGTCATTTCTACATTTTGCAGTAAGAAATAGAGGTCGAATATCCTACTCACTCATGTGGTCTTTGGCAGACAATTAGATTCGGTCCAAATCGAACTTTAAATAAAAATGTCCGGTAATTTTCGTGTAGAGATAGATGTAATTGACATTAATATCGTACGTCGTGTATGTTGCCCCTCCAGTCCTAAGCTCCCGTAGTACAAGTAAAAAAAATACACTTTTGCTGTTAATGGTACATCGTTGAAACGTCTTCTTATTGTAAAAAAAAAAAAAAAAAACATTGTTGCAACCCCTTTCTAAGGCTGAGAGCCGCGAAAGAAGAACTGAAATGAAACAGAGGTGAACAACCATAGAGGATGAACGTTCGTGCATTTGAATATCCTCTTTTACTACAAAACGTGGCAGATGGCAATGGTTTCCACTTGATAATTCTTCTGTATGGGCGGGAGCCTGTCATAAAGCATTCTAATAAAAGGGTTTAGCAAAAATTGTAAGAGTTCTTTATCTCTGTGACTCGTAACAAGCCAGAGACTGGACTCTGAAAATGGAAGAAGGTGAAAACGCGTTCTATTCGCCCTGTATCGTGAATTCTGTTTTGAACTCGTTCACATCTTACAAAGCTATCATGTTAAACATTTTAACAATCTATGCGATGAGGAAAACGTCTGAATTACCTAAGACGTTGAAAACATTGCTGCTGAGTCTGGCTGGGTCTGATTTTGCTGTTGGACCGGTGCAGCCTCTGTATATCGTATTGATGGTCTCTTGCGACCCAGGACCACAATTTTCCTTTGGAGCACCAAAGGCACTTTCAAAGATCACCGATTTCTTTTTCAATTTTTTTCCTCTTGTTCATCATTTTTGGGTGTTGCAGTATGGGCGGCCGTCACCACCAAAAATACAAGGATGTCAAATAGATCAGTAAATAGAAAGATGATTAAGAATCAGCTGCAGGATGGCATAGCTAATAAAGGAATGGCATGGCCAAATTATAGACAGGTTAGCCAAATAATAAACGGTCTAGTTGGCCATGTCAGGTTGGAACATGAAATTGTGAAATGGACCAGCTAAATTGCGAATAGCCTAGCACTCATTTGCAATACAGTACACAAGCGGTGTAGCGTTGCGTCAAATGACTCAGGGTAATATCGAGTAGCACAGCGTACGCACAAACGGTGTAGCGTTGCGTGAAATGGCTCAGCGTAATGTCGAATGGTACAGGGTACATATAAACAGTGTAGCTTTGCGTGAAAAGGCCCGGCGTAATGTGGAATGGTACAGCGTACACACAAATGGTGTAGCGTTGCGTGAAATGACTCAGCGTTATGTCGAATGGTATAGCGTACATACAAACAGTGTAGCTTTGCGTGAAAAGGCCCAGCGTAAAGTGGAATGGTACAGCGTACACACAAATGGTGTAGCGTTGCGTGAAATGGCTCAGCGTTATTTAGAATGGTACAGCGTACAAACAAACAGCGTAGCGTTGCGTGAAATGGCTCAGCGTAATGTCAAATGGTACAGCGTACATACAAATGGTGTAGCGTTGCGTGAAATGGCTCAGCGTAATGTAGAACGGTACAGCGCACATATAAACAGTGTAGCGTTGCATGAAATGGCTCAGCGTAATGTCGAATGGTACAGGGTACACACAAATGGTGTAGCGTTACGTCGAATAGCTTTGCAGAACATCAGACACTCTAGCTGAACATTGAATTGCTTAACATTACATGAAATATTCCGATGTTGTGGCCAATCGTCGATCTTGCTTGTGGCGTGACGTAATCGGATATCGGATGCTGCAGCACGAGCAAAATGGCTGCACAGTCTCATTCACAAGGCATCAATCAACAAAAGAGTGTCAGGCTTTTTCGATGTTCTGATTGGTTGCGTAGATATCGGCATCTAAAGTTGGAGTAGGTAAAAACTGATATGCAAGTCGTGTTGCGTAAATGTACGCTACGGGACAAATTTTTTCAAATATCAGAATTTCCCGACACACTCTTTGGAACGACAACGAATAAACGCAATATCAGCAGGGAAAAGAAAAGAGGAGAAAGTTACCAAATTGCCTCTGCTTTACGGCAAGGCGAAGTGAAAACTCTTCAACATAGGAACTACACCTTCACATTCGATGACGCCATGCCCCCGAGCAGATCGCTGTTCCATTTGCAGTTTGTATTTTTGGTGGTTTCGGCGAGATAGCCTTCACGTCACGCCCACAAGCAAGCTCGACGATTGGCCACAAAGGTTTTGGATTAAAATTCAACACCGGACCTCGGTAGAAACAGTCAATTTTAGAGACAGCTGATTTTCTGTACTTAATTGAAATGCATTTTCTTACGTCCCTTTTTTGTTGTGTTAGATTATTGTAAATGAGGTTTTTTCCCATTTTTATACTAGATCTCTAGAAGATGAACATTGATGTTTTTCAATGTCCGCTTCAACAGCGAAAAGTTACTGTTAAAGTTTTTTTGGTTTCGAAATTGGGTTTGTTTCGTGTAATTGTCAAAACGTAGGTCTTGTCGCTTTTAACAAAGTAAACAAACTAAAGTTTTTGTCGATGGAACTTGAGCATTCGCGCCAAAGAGGAGTTATTATGTTTAATATGTTGTTCTCTTAATAGCTTCGTTTCAGTTATTCGCTACAGCTGTCATTCTAGACTGCCATAACACGCGGAATTTTCGAATGTAAAGAGGTGTTATTTTTTTCTTTTCCAAAATTCCGCTTCCTGAAAGTGACACGCCGCCGCCTCCTAAGTACAACCTCTATCTTTCTGACGAAAGCGAACATTTTACCAATTCTAAGTCTAAAGGTCGGCACACACGAGGGGACTAGTCCCTGCGACTAGTCCCTGCGACTAGTCCCTGCGACTAGTCCCAGCGACCAGTTTCATGCGACTAGTCCCTTCGTGTGAACTACACATTTCTGTGGTCGCAGGGACCAAAATTTAGTCCCTGCGACTGGTCGCAGGAATTCAAACTGGTTTGAATTCGTGCTACCAGTCGCAGCGACTTGTCGCATGAAACATATGTTTGTCCCTTCGTGGGAACTGTTTGTGCGACCAGTCCCTGCGACTAAACGGTAAATAAGCCGATCATGGGTCAGTATGATCCGTGACTTCCGGTATTTGTAAACATTGCAGTTTCTATGAATTTTCCCTGAATTCTAGATTTCTACAACTGAAGAATAAAAAACTATTTCTAGTTTTGTAAACATATACAGATGTCTTGATACACTTTCGATGTGTATTAAATGGGAAACGTGAAATGAATTGGCGAACGTTGTTTCGGCGGCTTAAACATCGACCATATGGGCCACAAGTACATAACAGAAAAGTAGCTATTGATCTGTACAGTGAATAACGTCGGAAGAACACGGATAAAAAAGCACTTCAGCAGGAGCACGCGTGTTTTTCGATTTCCTCGTTGGCACCGGACAAAGCTGTCAAATGCATCAACTTATTCATAAGTCTCTGGTTTCCAACTACTTATTAATCCTGGCTTTTGCCAGAATTTATCATGAGGCTTTTCGAAGTAACTCTCCATTAATTCACGATGAAGCATGTTTGTCTCATGAAATCCATTTCTTCTGAGCGTACTCGGTGAACTTGTTGACAAATCAGCCTCCTGACTACCAGATATAGAATGGGGAAAAGCGAAAGCCCGTATTACTCATCTTGTGTCACTAATTCCGTGTTGAACTCCTTCTTTTGCTACACATCCATTATGATGAACATTTTGACGATCCATGCGATGAGGAAGACGTCAGCATTGCCAAAGACTTTGAAAACATTGCTGCTGAGTCTCGCTGTTTCTGACCTTGGTGTTGGTTTGCTGGTGAAACCTGTTTATGTTGCAAGGCTGATTACTTGCGCTACTAGTGGAAACTATATCTACCCCGAGCTAAATATATTTACCTACATCAGTGAGTTTTTTTCGAGTTTATTCTTGTGTGCGTCACTTTTCGGTGTTACTGCTTTGAGCACAGACAGATTTCTGGCCATTCATCTTTATCTCAGATATCAAGAACTTGTGACTCACAAGCGTGTTGTTGCTGCAGTGTTGATGATATGGACGTTTAGTTTCTTGTTTTCGTTGCTGTTAGTGCTGGATTATTTCTCGCTCAAATACGCTGGAAAAACCGTACTCACCGTTACTTTTTGTTGTTGTATTATTTGTACAACAATCATTTACTTTAAAATATATTTAGCGGTGAGGCGCCACAGAAACGTAATCCAAGCGTTGCAACTAACACACGGGGGTGGAACGACAGTGAACGCGGCCAGGTTGAGGAGGTCGGCTAGCAGTACCTTCTACATATACCTCGTGTTTTTGTTGTGTTATTTACCCTGGTACTGTGTTTATATTTTGGGTTTTTCTTCCGTTAAACAAACCACCAGATTTCGTACTAGTGTTATTTATACGTTAACGCTTTTGTTTTTCAATTCGTCTCTAAACCCTGTGGTATACTGCTGGAAAATGAGACACATTCGGCAATCTATCATTTGCATTCTTCGAAATATATTTCGTCGTTAAAACTGAAGAAACTTTTAAGGTAGCTATATAACAACCGAGCACTTCGGAGGCAATCTTCAAGTATTATGAATAGTTCGCAACGAAAGTAAACGAATGTGTTTTGCACAGTAGAGAAACTGTAAGTCATTGTAGTTTGCTTACAGGTCATATGTAAATGTAGACCTATATTTGTATTCAATTTGTCAGCTTAGACAGCTTAAGTTAATTGAAGTTATAACATGCAGATGTAATGTTTTTCTACCTCTTTCTCGTCGGAAGCAAAGGGTAATTTTCTTGTTACATGTATTGGTTTTAAAACAGAAGTACGAATACTACATTAGAGACTCCTAGTCGCTTATGTTACAGGAACCGGAGTTAAGCGTCGGCCTGATGGGCCACGTGGCTCATAAACAGACTATGAATGCTATATATTAGGAGCTACTAGCTTTGTTTATAAAAACATAAATTACCGTAATGATGTCTTTGGCACGCTTGAACACAAAAGTAAAAACTTCTTATGATAATCAACAAAACTGAATCGAATGGACTTTAAACCTAAACATTAGATTGAAACCACTGAGCGCTACCGTCAAAACAACAAAAACAAAAGCAATAACCAAGAGGAATTTCGCAACGAGTGAAACGTCCAAAATAAGCCCACGCCGAGTGAGGGAAAGATGGAATGTCGAAGAAAAGGTACATTTTACTTTAGATGTTCTCTCACATTTAGAACTTTAAGCCTCTCCTCAAACAGCCAAAAACAACTCCCTCACCTTCTGCCCTTCATACTCAGATATGTAAATTTGTTTTGTGTTGTATGTAAAAGCCTTTTGATGTTTAAAGCTGTCTCTTGAAGCGAGGTTTTTTAAGAGGGCTAGGGTTTCAGGGCTTTCTCAGTAGAGGATCTCCTCGCGGAATTGAATATACGCCGTAGTATCCTTTTATCGACATTAAAAATCGTGATCCTCTAAAGAATTTTCTGGTTTTAAGAAATTTATCGGGTAATCCGAAAATATTCGAGAGCTCAAAATAAAAACCTGTTTCACCTAACGGTGGTCTCTTTTGTTCTCCTCCGCACCAATGTTTCGGTCATGTTTGTTTGTTTGTTATGTTTGTTTGTTTGTTTGTTTGTTTTTTTTTCAATCGATTCGCCTTTTCGGTCGTTTCGTTTCAGTAGTTTCGCCACTAAATTTTCTCCTATTCTCATTGGTTTAAATTGATCACGTGACGCGATAGTGTTCATCCGTGGAGAGATACTATCAGCCCATAGTGGACTCTATTGTAGTGATGGAGCCGATCAGATTGTAGCGTTTGTGTTGGTGCGCTGGTCAGTAGCTGAAGTTAGATGTTGCGTCAGCCCTCAAGTTATATGCTCTGACGAACTGTTAACGCCAGATGTTCCATTTTTTTGGTCGCAGTTTATTTACCTTTATCAACAATGAACATTTAATAATCGTGGCCTCTCGTCTCGCTCTACAGTTCATCATCGTTACTTCAGTTTCAACTGACATTTTGTACAACACGGAGATATTGAATAATCAAAGTACGTGGGGTTTTTCCATTTCTTCTGAAAAACTAGAATTTTGAGATGATTAACACAATTTCATGATGGAATATAATACGAATTTTTTTTTTATTGGCTGTGTTTTTTTTTTTTAATCCAGTGACGCATGGTGTTCCTAATACCATTTTTTTTTAATGCTTATGTACAAAAGGGAGGACTAACACAGGTTTTAATTCTAAATTGTTGAAATGACGGCGATGGCACATTTTGTTGTTGTCATTGATTACGAATGATGCGTTTTCCGACCTGTTATGTCAAGATTAATTAAGACTTTATTTCCAATGAGTTCCTGTGAATATTTTCATAAAAGAAATGAGAATCTGTTTTATCACTTTCACCCAATAACAATAATTTTAACGTCATGATCTCATCTTTTTGTGTATTTTTGTGTGGAAACATGGAGGCGGGAGTACATTTTCCGGCTTTTCGTTACTCAAAGGAAATATTTGCAAAGTAGCGATGATCTTTGCCTGTTGACGACGTTCATTGTCTTTTTTATTGGATCGCTAACGAACGTTTTAGGGAGGACAGCGCTTGCGAGTAACACCGGTGTCATTAAACGGAAATGGAAACGTAAAACCGTTGATCAACCAAATATTTACGCGGAATAAGATGATGCCATTTTTTTCTAAATTTAAGAGTAAGGGCTGAGTATTTTCTTCTAGTTGCCGACCAGCAAACTAAATGAAAGCTCCTAATATCCCAGTTCTGAATTTGGACAAAAAAAATTGCTATCTCGACGTCGTATTTATTTATTTATGTATTTATTCCCTTGTTCTTACCAACTTAAACAATTGGTAACTTCGTCAAAAGCGAAATTCAATAGGTAATAAAGATGAGATTACGTTTTGATCTTTTTTACGTTGCATTCATTAGTCCATGACAGTTACCCGCAGTTTGTTTACTTTTTCTGATAAAATAGACTTTATAAAGTGGTTCATGCAATTCAAGAGTTAGAGTTTCCTTGAAGATCGGAGTCTATGAAGCGCACAGTCTCACAGCTTTTAGCAGCAGAACGCCCGACCTCAACTTAAGTCACAGTTCTACAATGGCAGATACAAAAGAAGAGTTTTATTCGTCTCTCATAGTTAACGCTGTATTGAACGTTGTCTCCTCTTTCGCAGCTGTAACGTTGAACCTTTTAACAATCCATGCGATGAGGAAAACTTCGTCCTTACCGGAGACTTTAAAAACATTACTGTTAAGTCTTGCTGTTTCTGATCTTGGTGTTGGCTTGCTGGTGCAGCCGTTTTACGTTGAAGAGCTACTTGCGCTTTTGCTGCAAAACGATCTTGCGTCCAGTGTGCGGAAATCTATGGATTTTATAGTTTTGATTGATTTTGTATGCTTCTTTGTTCAGTGTAACTGCTGTAGGTGTAGACAGGTTCCTAGCCGTCCATCTTCATCTGAGATATCAGGAACTTGTAACTCACAAACGAACCGTTGCAGGTGTGTTGCTGATATGGGTGTTCAGTGCATTGCTTTCAGTGATGAGGATCATTTGGGTGCACATGGGAATCGTGGTCGGTTTCATTCTGGGTTTTTGCTTTGTTTCTCTGACTATGGCGAATTGCAGAATTTATTTCGTGGTGGTGCGCCTTACAAACCAAATTCGCCCGTTACAAGTACAACAAGTTTCACAAGATGATGAAAAATTAGTAAATGATGTAAAGCAAAGGAAAACTGCAGTTAATACTTCTTACGTCCTCATTTTGTTTTTGTTTTGTTACCTGCCCTACTATTGCAGTTTCGTTGCGTCTGTTTTCATTCGTGGATCAAATGTCATATTAGAGCTATTTCTTATGTACACTTGTTCACTGCTGCATCTCAATTCATCCCTAAATCCTGTTATCTATTGTTGGAAGATGAGACAAGTTCGAAAGGGCATCGCAGAAATTCTGCGAAACATGTTGCTCCGTTGAAACTGAGCCTCTAGTTTATGTCAACTACATGAAAGCAGCTTTGTCAGAATCCATGTCAGTTATTTAAGAGAGATCTTTCATAATCAAGAGCAAAAATAAACTGTAAAGATTAAAAATTTAATTAAAAGAATAATGAGCAAAATGAAAGACACGATTTTGTAAATTTATTGTGATTAAAGCCATTGTGTAATTTATTGATCCGTTTTGAATTTTTCTCCAAGGTGCCTCTTCCTTCACAATTAAAGTAGCAGCTTAAGTATTGAGTATTAAATACAACAAAAGTGTCCTGGCAAGAAAGACCATGGTTTTCCGGTTGTAAGATTAGCAATGCAACTCAACGCTCGAATTTCTTCTTTTCTCGTTACCGGTATGAAATGTTTGTAAAAGTTTACCTGCCTTTTATCATCTTATCAAGATGTTTCCCCCCCCCCCCCCCCAAAAAAAAAGAAAAAAAAATTGTTTCCCAATAAAATCTTTAGCCTAAACGAGGAATGTTGAAGTTGTAATGTGTCACGAAGGACTATATTATCTGTCAGGGTAACCCACAGTTTATATCC
This sequence comes from Stylophora pistillata, assembly GCF_964205215.1. Taxonomy (NCBI): domain Eukaryota; kingdom Metazoa; phylum Cnidaria; class Anthozoa; order Scleractinia; family Pocilloporidae; genus Stylophora; species Stylophora pistillata. The sequence continues at coordinate 36,254,899 of NC_142524.1, forward strand.
GTCCCTACGTTTCAACTGACACCCGAAGATTCCGGAGGAAATGAACTATGGACGTGTTTTTTATTTTGTTTTAAAGTGGGACATCATGTTTTTAAAAGTACAGGCTACATCAAATTACAACCGTATGTGGAAATTACGTCAAAGTACAACTCGTATTTGGAAATGACGTCAGTAGCGACTATATCGCGAGTTAAACATGTTAACCAAAGTGCAAAACTACAACTTTTTAAAGATGATTTCTTATATGTTTTAGGTGGATAAAGCAATCCTGATCGTGAACAGCGCCATCGCAAACCAGATTGATTGGTCTGAAATCAACAACATTGTGAAAGAGGCACAGTCACAAGGAGACCCTGTGGCATGTGCTATTGGTGCACTAAAACTGGAAACTAATCATATCACCATGCACCTCAGGTCTGATATCTTTTTTAGGCATCTTTCAGTAGGCTCCTAACCGAATGTTTAGATCGCTAGCATTTTTGAGTGCCTAAGTGGGATTCTTAGACCTGGTTGCTGAAAGTCATCTGATTTCTCTTCCTTTAGTTTGGATCGTTAGGTGTTTGATCCATTAAAATTACTTTTGATTGATTGCTCTGCCCCACAGGCTTTTGTGCCATAGACACAGCTTAGCGTCAAGAAGTCACCATTTCAAAACTTTATTATTGCACTGGTTTTAGGTATCCACTGTTCTACCCATCTCTATATCTCCTTTAAATTGCGTAGGTTTACATTTCGTCCTCGTTGTTACCTCCTTTGGCTTTGCACAGGAATGTCTCTCGTTATCTTTATTTCATGAGGACAGCAAAAGGAAAAGGAGACCTTGTCTCGCAGAGGGAACCCCAAAAATCTTGGCGAAGGATTTCTAGAAACTCTTTCTCTTTTCAAAAACCGAGTTTGCTTGCTTTGTGAATATGGTTACATACATTTTGCGACATTATTCTGTAGGAATCCGTACGACTCTTCGGAATCAGACCCTGATTCAGATAAAGAAGAAGAAGATGATGAAAGTACAAAAAAGAAAAGGAAGAAAAAAACCAAGGTATGTCTCTGACTGCTGTGCACTGTGCTTTCTCGACACGCAAAATTTTTCTCATAGTTCTGCAACCCCCAGTGCTCCTTCGTGAAGTTAGTTATGGATGTACACTTTCTCCATCTTGCAGGGTTCTAAATTTACTAAAATTGACATCAACTTGGCTTTATCTGCATATGCCAATGCACGAAGGTACGGCAAGTTATGTACTGAGAATATTTCTATTTGTTTACGACCATTCCTGGCGCCTCATGTAGAAGGGAAAATGATTTCATTCCTTAACGGATTTTAGTCGCTGTTCTGATATGATGGTGTCTTAAAGACCTTTTTGTCCTGTATGCAATCTCTTTGTGGTATCCCCAGTTTTGCAGTAGAACTTATCCTCACTCTTGTCGTCGCAGCTTTTATGACAAGAAGAAATTTTCCTCCAAAAAGGAACAGAAGACAATTGATGCATCGGAAAAGGTTAGTTACCCAGTGTCGTAGGTTGTTGGTTGCTTAATTTGCAAATCCCCATGATAAATCTAACTGTTATTAACCGCAGGCGTTAAAATCAGCGGAGCGAAAAACGAAGGAAACCTTGAAAGAAGTTGAGACTACAACAAGAATTAAGAAAGCACGGCAAACATATTGGTAAGAATGAAAGCAGCTTTGAAGTAGTTTGTCATAACAGTCAATCAGCGTTTACTTTTCCTACAACGTTTTGCATCAAGAGTTATCCACAATTTAGGCCGGCCATACACACCACCATTCTGATAAGCAGACGAGTTGTAAGAAGCGTGAATTAGATAACTTGAGCCGGAGTGAGCCTTGATGAATGTAGAAGACAGAGAGGGAATAATATGTTGAAGAATGTGTTATTAGTGATGCAGATAACATGAATATACTGAGGGAGAGTTACTTCGAAAAGCCTCATGATAAACTCTGGCGAAAGCCAGGATTAATAAGTAGTTGGAAACCAGAGACTTATAAATAAGTTGATGCACTTGACAGCTTTGTCCGGTGCCAACGAGGAAATCGAAAGACACGCGTGCCCATGCTGAAGTGCTTTTTTTATCTCTGTTCTTCCGACGGTATTCACAGTACTGATAAATAGCTACTTTCCTGTTATGTATTTGTGGCCCATATGGTCGATGTTTAAGCCGCCGAAACAACGTTCGCCAATCATTTCACGTTTTCCCATTTAATACACATCGAAAGTATATAAATTATGTGTCAATTCACATATCAGTGATCAGAGAAATCGATCTCATATCCGAGAAAAAATTTGTCATCAGACTTGGTAAAAACTAAGGTCGGCACACACGAGGGGACTAGTCCCTGCGACTAGTCCGTGCGACTAGTTCCGGCGACAAGTCTTTGAAGGGTTTACACGAAGGGACCGGTAGCAGGGACTGGTCCCTTAAGGCGTTCACACGAGGGCACTCAATTGCACAAGAACATGGGGAAATTAAGAGGCAAAAGATATTCCTTAGTCTGGGGCGTTACACGAAAACAATGAAAACTTGGTAACTTTTTATTATGGCACTATTAAACATCAACGCAAATGAACTACACTTATTCAGTCGGATTAATCATGCTTTTTCGTGTTCTGTTTTTGTTAATTTTTTTTTTAATATTTTTAACAGACACAGAGTCAAATAGGGTAAAAATTCCATCAAAACGGCTCCAAGACATCTGTATATGTTTACAAAACTAGAAATAGTTTTTTATTCCTCAGTTGTAGAAATCTAGAATTCAGGGAAAATTCATAGAAACTGCAATGTTTACAAAAACCGAAAGTCACGGATCATACTGACCCATGATTGGCTTATTTACCGTTTAGTCGCAGGGACTGGTCGCACAAACAGTTCACACGAAGGGACCAACATATGTTTCATGCGACAAGTCCCTGCGACTGGTCGCAGGAATTCAAACCAGTTTGAATTCGTGCGACCAGTCGCAGGGACTAAATTTTGGTCCCTGCGACCACAGAAATGTGTAGTTCACACGAAGGGACTAGTTGCATGAAACTGGTCGCTGGGACTAGTCGCAGGGACTAGTCCCCTCGTGTGTGCCGACCTTTAGACTTAGAATTGGTAAAATGTTCGCTTTCGTCAGAAAGATAGAGGTGGTACTTAGGAGGCGGCGGCGTGTCACTTTCAGTAAGCGGAATTTTGGAAAAGAAAAAAAATAACACCTCTTTACATTCGAAAATTCCGCGAGTTATGGCAGTCTAGAATGACAGCTGTAGCGAATAACTGAAACGAAGCTATGAAGAGAACAACATATTAAACATAATAACTCCTCTTTGGCGCGAATGCTCAAGTTCCATCGACAGAAACTTTAATTTCTTTACTCTGTTAAAAGCGACAAGACCTACGTTTTGACAATTACACGAAACAAACCCAATATCGAAACCAAAAAAACTTTAACAGTAACTTTTCGCTGTTGAAGCGGACATTGAAAAACACAAATGTTCATCTTCTAGAGATCTATAAAAATGGGAAAAAACCTCATTTACAATAATCTAGCACAACAAAAAAGGGACGTAAGAAAATGCATTTCAATCAAGTACAGAAAATCAGCTGTCTCAAAAATTGACTGTTTCTACCGAGGTCAGGTGTTGAATTTTAATCCAAAACCGTTTGTTTTCAAAAAAAAAATTCTTCTAGGGCAAAACAAATAAGAAGGGAAAAACTGAATGTGTCTACTTCCGACAGAATGAAAGTAAAATAAATGTAAAGTCTATTTTTCACAGCTTTAATTTCATCTAGAAAACTCTCCGTAACAGAGAGAGAAACAAGAACCTCGAAAACACGCAGACAGTTTATAAGCTCCTCTGCTCTTCATCTCTATGAAAAACTTTGGATATAAAAAACAAAGTACAAATAAACCTTTGGCAGAAAGCACGTTTAAAGTCTACAATAATATCATCTTAAGTTTTAACAGTTCAGTTCTGACGAATGATCACATTTCGCAGCATGCAAATGATGGATTGCCAAATGTGTCTCATTTTTCAGCAATACATTTCAGTACAGTTCACCGCCATTTCATTGCTTTGTGAAACTTGATGGACCTGAAGGCCTTGAATTAAGCTTGGGTGGCGCCGCACAGCGAAATAAATCCTATAATAAAAAATTATAGTGCAATTAAACCAACAGCCGAAATCGAAATACTGTTATAACCACAGCAACAATACGCTTGGGAGTCACAAGTTCCTGATATCTGAGATGAAGATGAACGGCTAAAAATGCTAATGCTTTCTGGTAAGTTCCTGTCAATAAACAAGAATTAATAAATGGAAACCGTCACCATCTGTCAAGTTTTACAGTGAAACAGTATATTTGAAAGCACGAACGATCATCGTCAAAAGTTCTTCATGTCCGTGTTTTCCGTTCTCCTTTCTCGGCTATCAACCATAGAAAGGGATGTGCACGATAAGAGGACGTTTCAAAGGAAATTAGCTAAGTACTTTAAATAGCATAGGTGTGAAAATTTTTCATTTAACTTAATGGAACTTAAAGACAGCCTACACTAAGTATAATGTAATGTTCACTGAAATCCATCTGCTAATAGACATATAACTAAGTAAATAAGTCTTTGACCACTATCGTTTGTTGAAAGCAAGAAATATGTATGCGATCCTCGGGTTGGTGGATGAAACATCGACAACGAAACAAGATTAAGGTTTTCGTAGTTAAAATCGACGTTTCTGCGCAATTGCGCGTAATTTTCGCGTAACGAGGACGACTGGCCGATGACATAAATTAAAGACAAAACAAGAGCAGTTCACTGAAAAAACACCACGCTCTTCGCAGTATGCAAATGATACTTTGTCCATTGTGTCTCATACCCCAGCTGTAAACAGAACGGTTCAATGATGAATTTAGGTACACCAGGGTTTTAGTGTACTGATGAAAATTCCAAAACGTAGAATTTGGTTCATGGATAAAAGATCTTCCAACAAACGCACAGTGCCAAAGTAAATAACAAAATAAAAACACGAGGTACATGTAGAATGTACATAGGGCTGATTTCTTTATCTTCACAAAGTTCACTGCCATTTTACCATAATGAGACACTTGATGGACCTGAAGGGCTTAAATACGGCTCGCGTGGCGCCGTACAGCGAAATAAATTCTACAATAAAAAAACTGCACTGTAAATAAAAATACAGCCACATGTAACAGCTATTATAATAATTCCAGCAATTTTGATCGGGATGAACCCCGTTAATGAAAGCAACGGATGTAAGCATCTATTCTGTTAAAACCGTAGCAACAATATGCTTGTGAGTCACAAGTTCCCGATATCTGAGATGAAGATGAACGGCTGAAAATCTGTCTGCACTCAGAGCTGTAATATGGGCTGCCGTCACCACCAAAAATACAAGGATGTCAAATAGATCAGTAATAAAGGAATCGAATGGCCAAATTATAGACAGTCTAGGTTTCCTTCATGAAAAAGAACACCCTAAACATAAATAGTTTAGCCAAATGATCAACGGTCTAGTTGCCCGTGTCGAGTTGAAACATGAAATTGTGAAACGGACCAGCTAAATTGTGTATAGCCCAGCACTCATTTGCAATACAGTACACAAATGGTGTAGCGTTGCGTCAAATGACTCAGGGTAATATCGAGTAGCACAGCGTAAACACAAACGGTGTAGCGTTGCGTGAAACTGATGGCTTAGTGTAATGTCGAATGGTACAGCGTACATACAAACAGTGTAGCTTTGCGTGAAAAGGCTCAGCGTACACACAAATGGCGTAGCGTTGCGTGAAATGACTCAGCGTTATGTCGAATGGTATCGCGTACATACAAACAGTGTAGCGTTGCGTGAAATGGCTCAGCGTAATGTCAAATGGTACAGCGTACATACAAATGGTGTTGCGTTGCGTGAAATGGCTCAGCGTAATGTAGAATGGTACAGCGTACATACAAACAGTGTAGCGTTGCGTGAAATGGCTCAGCTTAATGTCGAATCGTACAGCGTACACACAAATGGCGTAGCGTTACGTCGAATAGCTTTGCAGAACATCAGACACTCTAGCTGAACATTGAATTGCTTAGCATTACATGAAATATTCCGATGTTGTGGCCAATCGTCGAGCTTGCTTGTGGCGTGACGTGAAGGCTATCTCGCCGAAACCACCAAAAATACAAACTGCAAATGGAACAGCGATCTGCTGGGGGGCATGGCGTCATCGAATGTGAAGGTGTAGTCGCTATGTTGAAGAGTTTTCACTTCGCCTTGCCGTAAAGCAGAGGCAATTCGGTAACTTTCTCCTCTTTTCTTTTCCCTGCCGATATTGCGTTTATTCGTTGTCGTTCCAAAAAGTGTGTCGGGAAATTCTGATATTTGAAAAAATTTGTCCCGTAGCGTACATTTACGCAACACGACTTGCATATCGGGAGCTTAGGACTGGAGGGGCAGCATACACAACGTATGATATTAATGTCAATTACATCTATCTGTGCGCGAAAATTACCGGACATTTTTATTTAAAGTTCGATTTGGACCGAATCTAATTGTCTGCCAATGACCAGATGAGTGAGTAGGATATTCGACCTCCATTTCTTACTACAAAATGTGGAAATGACCACTTTCGTCAATAAACCGTTAAAATGTTCATTATAATGGCTGTGAAAGAATCGAACGAGTTGAATGTAGCAGTAACTTTACAGCATGAGTAGAGCGGATTTTCAGTGTTTCCGATTTTCAAAGAGCTTAGCTTATTTATTAGTCGTAAAGATGAGTTTGTACCCTAGAGAACTAGAACTCTTGCGTCTTAAGTTAAACCTGTTTATCAAAATGCTTCCGACAGGTTCCTGTCAATAAAAAAGAACTAACACCAGCGAGAAGAAACCGTTGCCATCTGCCATCTCGAGTGAGATGTTAAACTTCTTCAAATGTTTTACCTCTTTTCGCGAGCGATGAATAAATATGCGTAGACTTATGTTATCTTCCGGTTTCCCCCCTTACTTGAAACGTAACAAAATTTTCATTTAGACTTCGACTCAAAATAACCTTATAATTTGGATATATCAACAAAGTTGAAATGGTAAATTGGCCACCGAAACGATTACAAAAGCTGACGTTTCGAGCGTTAGTCCTTCGTCGGAACGAATAAAAATAACCTTACTCTGGCAAACTCATCAGAACTTCGTCCTTTAACCCGAAGATTGCATACATATATTTTGCTTTTCAACAGACAAAAGCGGTCAAAGACTTGTATACCTGTATGCCAATTACCAGTTCAATGAGAAGGATATTCCAGCTCGATTTCTGAGTAGAAATTTGTTAACGTTTGATTTCATCAGTGGACCGAGTTACCTTTACTACACCGCCTCGTTTTCTATGGATATAAAAAAAAACCCTGCTTTACACTAATTTAACCCAAACTGAGGAGAAAGGACTTAAACAAATGCATTTTAATAAAGCTCGGAAGATCAGCTGTCTCTAAAAGTGACTACGAAGAGCAAATGCGTTTTGCAAAGTTTACCGGGTCTGGACTAAAACATAACTTTTAATCCTGGTTCAGTCTTAAGAAGAGAAATCAAGTGAAATCGGTAAAATAACGACACCAGGAGCAAGCAACACACGTATGGAATAAGGTACGCCATTTTTATTTAATATTTTTACTTTTAACTATCTCTATGGCTATCTTGTAGAAAATCCCATACAAATCCTTATAAATCGATATGCAAATTGTGTTCCTTGTGTGGTTCTCAGAGAGCTTGGGCCGCCTGTGCTTTTACTAAATGTGAAAAACTCGATGTAACTCAAGAACCTCGAAGCACCCAGGCAGTCTATACCTTCCTCATCTTTTTATCGATATAAAAAACTTCGTGTGTAAAGAAACAATAAACGAACAAAGATTTTGCAGAAAACGTTTAAAGTTGACAATATCCTTAGCTAGAGCTCTAGCAGTTCAGTTTTGACGAGTAAAAACATTTCTTAATATGCAAAGGATAGACTTTCGAATGTGTCTCATGTTCCAGCAGTAAATTAGAGGGTTCAACGATGAATTAAGATGCGCCAGGGTTGTGGTGTACATAAAAAAAATTTCAAACATACTATTTGGTCCATTGATGAAAAAAAACCTAAAATAAACGCACAATATTGAGGCAAATAACAAAACAAAAACACGTAGAATGTACACAAAGCCGATTTTCTTGTCTTCGCAAAGTTCACCGCCATTTCATTGTTTTGTAAAGTTTGAAGGGCTTGAATATGGTTTGTGTGGCGCCGCACAGCGAAATGAATTTTACAACAAAAAATTGTAGTGCAAATAAAACAACAAACACCAGTAACAGCCTCTATAACTGTTTTGACAATTTCGAGCGGGAGGAAATCCATTAATGGTAGCAAAGCACTAAGAATCCATAATGTTTTAACAACAGCAACAACACGCTTGTAAGTCACTAGTTCCCGATATCTAAGATGAAGGTGAACGGCTAAAAATCTGTCGGCCATCAGAGCCGAAACACCCAGAAACGAAGCAAATAAAAAGGAACGATACAAAAACTGGAAGATTTTTGAAAGTGCATTCTGCGTGTCTTCGAGAGGTGCTTTCTCAGGGGTACACGAGACCATCGTAACAACATGGAGAGGCTGCACCAATCCAAGACCAAGATCAGACACAGCAAGACTCAGCAGCAATGTTTTCAAAGTCTTTGGCAATTCCGACGTTTTTTTCATTGCGTGGATTGTTAAAATGTTTATCACAATGGCTGTGTAAGATATGAACGAGTTCAACGCAGAGTTAACCACACAGGACCAATAAAGCAGGTTGCCAGTGTTTTCCATTTTACTAGTTTCCAACTCGTTCAGGTGAGTTCGAACGATCACGGAGATATAGAACTCATTAAAATGCTCTCTGGAAACTTCCCATCAATAAATAATTATCAATGAGCGCAAACCGTTGACATTTGTCACGTTTTGCAGTAGAAGAGGATATTCTAAAGCACGTACGATCATCGTCAAACGTTGTTTATGTGCGATTTTTCTGTTCTGTTAACCTTAAAAAGGAATTTTAACAATATGAATTTGCATAATAAGAAGAAAAGTACCATACATGGGACAGGTGTAAAATTTACCCACTTGCACTACTGAAACTTGGGACAAAAGGGGCAGCATACACAAAATAACTTTTGTACTCTGTTCTGTAATGTAAAAAGGTTTTTTATATCGATGGAAAGTTTACAAAGCTATAAACTGCGTTTTTAGAGGTTTTTGTTTTTTCTTTCTGTGCTACAGTGAGTTTGTTAGATTTAATAAAAGCTATTTAAAGTTACATTTATGTTACTTTCATTCTGACGGCAAGTGACTTGGAGTTGTCTTCCTATTGATGTACCAATCAAAACCGTATACCCCTTGCACGCTTTACGGTCCTATGTTTTATTCTCGACCCAGAGGATTCGCTTAAATGCATTCGGGCTGTCTCCGTTTGCTTCGCTCGGAAACTCGACTTTAAAGATTGTTTTGCCCCAAGAAGAAAATTTCTCTTTCTGCCAACACAAGGAGTTGAATTAAAATTCAAGACTGGACCTCAATTAAAAACAGTCAATTTTAGAGACAGCTGTTCTTCTGTGCTTAACGAAAGTCCTCTTCTCTTTAGGGTTACATCAATGTCGATAAGTTTCTTTTTTCCATACTCATACAAAACGAGGTTGTGTAGTAAAAGCAAATAGGTAAACTCACGAAAATAAACGTTTCTACAATTTCCATTAAGCTTATTAAAAAAGATGGCGGTCAAAACTTTTAGAGCTTTATGTTAATCACCACATCCGTAAGAGGAATATTCGAGCTCCATCTCTGAGTGGGAAATGTGGAAACGTTCGCTTTTGTCAGTGAACCGATTCATTGAATGTATTTAATGAGTAAACCATCTTGTCAGCAGGGCAAGTAGTAATCTCTCTCGGGCGTCATGGTTGCCTGACCGCTTTTCATTCAAATCAGACTAAAAACACATGCTTAAACAGTTGTCAGCTGTCCTCCTTATTTTCAGATGAATTTTGACTGTTGTGTTTCTGTCAAGCGGGTTTATGGCCGTGAATCGAATCTAACCGCCTTTACGCATATCAAATACAACACACTTGGTATTGAAAGGTTCGCTCCAAGAAAAATGTAAAAAATGGCTTACGTCTTCCGCAGATGAAGGCTTCCTACATCTCGTATCTCCGGACGGGAAAGCTGCTAACGACAAAGGCGGAATATATGGAACGCTCTTTCGCCCGAGCTTTTTCATGAATGTTTACGATACGGTTACATACAAGTTTTATAAGTGCTTTTATTATTCTGAGTATCATTCATACTGAACATCCTGCGAAGACCTATAATTCTTTTAGAGATAACGGTGTAGTAGCCATGACAGTAACAAACAGTGTAATAGTTCATCTTCTTTCACTAGTCCAGTTTTAATAAAAATCATTCTAAAACACTGAGTCAGCATCTTTCTCGGAAAACTTCTGCGCATCATTAATCTTTCTACTCCGAAAAGTATATCTGGCCTCTTACAAAAGATCAAACAAAATTTACATATCCTTATGGCTTCCATTTGTCTCAGTTTACCTTCATAAAAGAAAAACAAAAAAAATTGAAAAATACGGTAACTTCGTACATTTTATCCACTATCTCTTCTTCGTGGCTTTGGCCTCAGACTAAACGAAAATATAGATACACGATTAGTCTTCAAGCGAGCGAGAAAAAGTTCCTCAAGTAGCTTTTGTTCGTAGTGGAAAAAGATTATCTCCATTTCTCTTTCCAGAATATATAAAAAAAAAAACCCAGCACATTGAATAAAAAACAAATATTCGTTCCATTTTGCATAAAGTTAACTTAATTAACCTCAAAAACCCAGCTAGAATATACTTTTACATTAATATTGACACAAAAACCCTGGTGAAGGAAAAAGTTCAAAGTTCCTTCAACCTCTCAATTATTAAAACTTATTAAAAATGGAGAAGTAAAAATGTTTCAGAATGCTCTTTCACGGTTTACAGCCATCTTGCTTACAGCTTTATCAGTTCAGTTTTGACGAATAAACAAATTTCGCAGATTGGAAAGTATAGATTGTCGAATGTCCCTCATTACGAAGCAGTAAACAACAGGGTTTAATGATGAATTAACAAACACCAGTGTGAGAGTATACCGAAGAAAATTAGCATACGCAATATTTGGTTTAAGGATAAATATATCTGCAACAAGTCCACTGCAATAAGGCAAGTAACACAACAAAAACAAAACATACACATAGCAGGTGCACAAACCCGACCTCTTTATCTTTGCAACGTTCCCCGCCATTTCCCCATCGTGGACCTGAAGGGCTTGAATTTGGTTTGTGTGTCGCCGCACAGTAGAATAAATTTTACGATAAAAAATGAAACTACAAATAAAACAAAAACCAAAAAATACAGCCACGATCTTTTTGCCAATTGACGGCCAGAGAGAAGTGATTAATGAAAGCAATGCACTAACCGCCCATACTATTGTCGCCAAAACAACAACGCGTTTGTGTGTCACAAGTTCCTGATATCTGAGGTGAAGATGAATGGCCACAAATCTCTCGGCACCCAGGGCTATAATACTCAAAAATGATGCATACCAAAAGGCACAAGACAAAAAGGAAACGACAATCTTGAGAGCAGTTGGTTCTTCAGTGCGGCAAATAACCAGGAGGTGTACGACATTAATAGGCTGCGCGCATAGGCCAACGCACAGATCAGAAACGGCAAGATTCAGCATCAATGTTTTCAAAATCTTTTGCAATGCCCACGACTTCCTCGTCGCATGGATTGCCAAAATGTTCAACATAATGGCTGTGTAGGAAAAGAACAAGTTAAGAACAGCATTAGAGATACAACACGAATGGGTCGAGAGTTGAACCTTGACCATGATCTCACTGGACTAATCCCTGACTCGTTCAGACGAGCTTGTATGCCGTGGATGATTGGACCTCTTCTGACAAGTTAGGCCTACTGTCAATGACTTCTCAATGACTTTGATAACATATATGTGGAAGCTGTTACCATCTGTCCCGTCGTATTTATACAAGAGGACATCGAAAGCAAGGATGATCATCGTCTAGACTTAGCATGTTTGTCCTGGTTTTTGTAACTACTGCCTCCTATAGGAAGCGCAGCTGCGTATTTTTTCGAAATGAGTGATGGTAAGCATTAATGCCAAACTTCACCCGATTTTGACCCGATGTCACTTCTTGTTTATTTCGGAGTATCTTCGAAGATCGACATTCGCACTAGAGATAATTGGGCGCAGCATACACTAAAGTGAGAAGAATGCCTTTGAAATAAATACTTTTGTGCATGAAAAAACCCCAAGATGTCATTTTTTAAGTTCTTGCCGTGACACTATAAAAGACGATTCACAATCATTTCGGGATGGCGCGTGATTAAAACGAAAACTTTTCCTTGCACAAGCATACAAATGGTGTAAGAGAATATCAACATATTCTCTTGTTGGTGTGATCGGCGCATCATGCAAACTTAAAGGAAAATTTTTTTTCTTTGAAGAGACAATATTTTTACGTTGAAATCCGCGATTTATGACCAGTAGATAGAAGATGTAATTTTTCAGTTCTTGCAGTAACACTACAAAAGATGATAAACATTTGGAAATAATTTCACAGTGGCTTCGTTACAGAAATATCTAAATAGGTGCGATCTGCACATCGTGGAAACTTTGAGCAAAAAAAAAGTTATTTAGAGAGAGAGAGCATTTTACCATTTGAATTAGCGACCGATGCCTAAAAGAGCCACAAAATTTGCGAAGCGAGCAAGGTCCGTAGTTTAGCAGAGTCATCCTCTTCGATGGACTGATGAAACGGTGGAATGACGGATTGGCAGAATATCCTTAAAGTGCACATTACACGAGATTTTTTTCTCTTGTTTCTTGAAGTTGGATATTTATAGAAAACGTTTCGAAGCTTTAAAAATGTAAAAAGCACTTTTTTGCTATGGAAAAACGCGCAATTTTCCTTCAAATTTGTCCCGGAAACTGGGACCTAGTTTATCGCCGTCGAAGTTATTCGTGACGTCACATTGTGTACCTTTGCCGCGCAGGTCTGTTGTCGCCAAGAGACAGTACTTCGTAGTAGATAGATAGTGCATTGAAAGGCAAAGATGTCCAGTGATTCTAATGATTCCTTTGAGTCCGACTCTTCTGAAAGGTCCATTGACTTCGAAGAATGTGGAGATGAAGTAGAAGTAGTTACAGGAGAGCACGCACCATACCGAGACGAACCGCTCGCAAGCGATGGCAAACAAGACGAAGAAAGCGAAGATGCTGACCTTGATGGACTGACGCCTTCAGTTTCGGAGGCCATATTTGAACGTCGCGTTGCAGTCAGCGAATGGTTAGTGAATCATGTTTATCATGGCTTTTTGTGAATATTATAAAACAGCGAAACTGTAGTGTAATCATAGCTCTACCTTACCTTAGGTGCAAATGTAAACAGTGCCGTGACGAAACCTTGGCAGACTCACTAGCATTCCGTTGTTGCTGCGAGGTCACAAATGCCAGAAGACAGTTAGTTTTCGATGGTTCCATCGAAATCATAAGCTGCATCGCGCAACACGAAGATTACAGTGCTCTGACAAACAGGACCGTGCTCTTACAAGTTGCTCTTTTAATTCGCGATCAAAATGGGAGGGCATACTGGCGACGAACTGGAGTGCATGAAAATGAGTCAGTAACGTTTTGTAGGCGAGAATGTCATATTTGATGTTGCACTGAGGTACACAATGTGACGTCACGTTATGATATCACGTGCGACTTTGGCCGCGCGATGACCGGGACAAATTTGAAGGCAAATTCCGCGTATTTTGGAAGCAAAAAAAAAAAAAAAATACTTTTTAGACTTTTCCAGCACTTTTAAGGCTGCGAAATGTTTCCTATAGATATCCAACTACAAGAAACAAGAGAAAAAAATTTCGCGTCCTATGCACTTTAAACACTGAATGACGGAATATCCTAAAACGCGGAGTGCCTTGCTGTATGAAACAAAGGTCTCACAAAAATGGAATAAAAGTAACAAAGAAGGCTAGAGGTAAAACAGCCTAAATTAAATGCAAGAAAAAAATACCGTAAAACTTGAAAAGTTCGAGAGCTAAGATGATTAAATTACAAACATCAAAACTTATATATGTCCTATAACAAAAGACTCAATGAACGCCATAGCGGCCATAGCTTACAAACCAATAGGAGATATTCACATTCTCTGTCACTGCCATTTACAGTTTAGTTTTGCCGAATGTAAATACATTTCTTGAGCTAGCCCCTATTAAATATCTTTATTATTACTGTTGTTGTTGTTATTATTATTACTATTATTATTATTATTATTATTATTATTATTATGGCAGTAAAAACTTCTGGATGCCCAGATATCCTAAACAATGATTGGGCGGCAAGCCGTCACCAATCAATGCAACGACCAGAGTCCTTACAATTAAAATTCCTATAGCAATTCCTAATTATGGAACCCTAGTAATAAAAGTCTTAAACTTAATTGCTATGTAATAAAAACCTCAGTCAAAACACTAAAGGTTCCAGGCGTCACTATCGAAACGCTTAAATGTAATAAAACATCTAATATCATTATTATTAGTAGTAGTAGTAGCAGTAGTAGTAGCGGTAGCGGTAGTGGTAGTGGTAGTCGTAGTAGCGGTAGCGGCAGCGGCAGCGGCAGTGGCAGTGGCAGTGGCAGTGGCAGTGGTAGTGGTAGTGGTAGTGGTAGTGGTAGTGGTAGTGGTAGTGGTAGTGGTAGTGGTAGTGGTAGTAGTAGTGTTAAAGTTAACATGATTGTTTGTTACCATTTAATTATTGGTTGAATGTCAATTAGTCACTATATTCTTGAACCACCTTTCTCTTGTGGAACAGGGTACTCATAAATATGTGGGATGCGTCAGGTTTTCTGTCTTGCATGTGAGAGAAATATTCTGCAACACTACCTTCTAGCGTCATTATACAACCTCTAGCTGTTTTAAATCCTATAAAAATGGTGCAATATCAGTAACCACGTGCAGTCTTGGACTGTTTATTTTCTCATTTCGTTGTTTCAAAGCTCACACTTCAAAACGGAGTTGTAACATCACGAATGTGCAGAAGAAAAAGGCTAGGATTAGCAATGTACGAAAAACAGCATAGCTCTAAAATTCTCTTAACTTGCAATATTGCATCTTAAGATAGGAGAAGCAGCTTTCAAAGGTGTAATTTAATATTCGCTGACACTCTTTTCCGCATGACATAGTTTGCTCTTGTACGGGATGTTTACCTTGTTTAAATCGCCCATTTATGAATTACCTTAAGCCTCTTTTACAAAGTGAGTCCTGCTACTCATCCTTACGTATGATGATCATCGACATGCAAATTAAGCTCATTTTCACAAGAATGGTCAAGCATCAGGCCTCGTTTTGAAAAAGAGGCCAACGGTAATTCAGGAGTGGCCTCCAACCTTTACCTAGTTCTGTCCAGGACTAATGAGTTAATTTCTACAGAATGGTACCATCTGTCGGTTTACCTAAATCGAAAATTCCACGTGCCTTAAATTATATCGTCACCATTAACCTGAATGACCGTCTTGATCGAGTTTATTTCTCGTTTCATAATCCAACAGAATAATCGCATGCTTTCTGAGTGTATTTTCAAACTTCTTGAGAGTATCAGGCATTTCTTCAGAAATGATTAACGATTCGAAGTTTACCAGGCTTCGTTTTCCATAAAAATGAAAATAAAACACCTTCCTTCTGGAAAAAACATTTAAATGAAGCTCACAAAATAACCTATTTCGAAAATTGACTACAACCGCGGCATTTACGATTAAAAACGAATGCAAGTTCCAGTGTTGACTTCTATTCATTAATTTTTTTTACCATGAAATAAATTCTGCAATTCGCCACAGTCAGAGAAACAAAGCAAAAACCCAAAATGAAACCGACCACGATTCCCATGTGCACCCAAATGATCCTCATCACTGAAAGCAATGCACTGAACACCCATATCAGCAAGACACCTGCAACGATTCGTTTGTGAGTTACAAGTTCCTGATATCTGAGATGAAGATGGACGGCCAGGAACCTGTCTACACCTACAGCAGTTACACTGAACAGAGAAGCATACAAAATCAATCTAACTATAAAATCCATAGATTTCCGCACACTGAACGTAAGATCGTTTTGCAGCAAAAGCGCAAGTAGCTCTTCAACGTAAAACGGCTGCACCAACAACCCAACACCAAGATCAGAAACAGTAAGACTTAACAGTAATATTTTCAAAGTCTCTGGTAAGGACGAAGTTTTCCTCAACGTATGGATTGTTAAAATGTTCAACGTTACAGCTGCGAAAGAGGAGACAACGTTCAATACAGCGTTAACAATGAGAGGCGAATAAAACTGTTCTTTTGTATCTACCATTGTAGAACTGTGACTTAAGTTGAAGTCGGGCGTTCTGCTGATAAAAGCAGTGAGACTGTGCGCTTCATAGACTCCGATCTTCAAGGAGACTCTAACTCTCGAATTGCATGAACCACTTTATAAAGTCTATTTTATCAGCGAAAGTAAACAAACTGCGGGTAACTGTCATGGACTAATGAATGCAACGTAAAAAAGATCAAAACGTAATCTCATCTTTATTACTTATTGAATTTCGCTTTTGACGAAGTTAACAATTGTTTAAGTTGGTAAGAACAAATGAATAAATACATAAATAAATAAATACGTCGAGATAACAATATTTTTTTGTCCAAATTCAGACCTGGGATATTTCGAGCTTTCATTTAGTTTGCTGGTCGGCAACTAGAAGAAAATACTCAGCCCTTACTCTTAAATTTAGAAAAAAAATGGCTTCATCTCCTTATTCCGTGTCAATATTTGGTTGGTCAACGGTTTTACGTTTCCATTTCCGTTTGATGACACCGGTGTTACCCGCAAGCGCTGTCCTCCCTAAAACGTTCGTTAGCGATCCAATAAAAAAGACAATGAACGTCGTCAACAGGCAAAGATCATCGCTACTTTGCAAATATTTCCTTTGAGTTACGAAAAGCCGCAAAATGCACTCCCGCCTCCATGTTTCCACACAAAAATACACAAAAAGATGAGATCCTGACGTTAAAATTATTGTCATTGGGTGAAAGTGATAAAACAGATTCTCATTTCTTTAATGAAAATGTTCACAGGAACTCATTGGAAATGAAGTCTTAATTAATCTTGACATAAGAGGTCGGAAAACGCATCATTCGTAATCAATGACAACAACAAAATGTGCCATCGCCGTCATATCAACAATTTAGAATTAAAACCTGTGTTAGTCCTCCCTTTTGTACATAAGCATTAAAAAAAAAATGGTATTAGGAACACTATGCGTCCCTGGATTAAAAAAAAAAAAAGGCAGCCAATAAAAAAAAAATTCGTATTATATTCCATCATGAAATTGTTAATCATCTCAAAATTCTAGTTTTTCAGAAGAAATGGAAAAACCCCACGTACTTTGATTATTCAATATCTCCGTGTTGTACAAAATGTCAGTTGAAACTCAAGTAACAATGATAAACTGTAGAGCGAGACGACACGCCACGATTATTAAATGTTCATTGTTGATAAAGGTAAATAAACTGCGACCAAAAAAATGGAACATCCGGCGTTAACAGTTCGTCAGAGCATATAACTTGAGGGCTGACGTAACATCTAACTTTAGCTACTGACCAGCGCACCAAGACAAGCGCTACAATCTCATTGGCTCCATCACTGCAAATCATGAATTAAACAATAGAGTGCACTATGGGCTGATAGTATCTCTCCACGGATGAACACTATCGCGTCACATGATCAATTTAAACCAATAAGAATCGGAGAAAATTTAGTGGCGAAACCACTGAAACGAAACGACCGAAAAAGCGAAACGATTGGAAAAGAAAAAAAAAAAAACAGAAACAAACATGACCGAAACATTGGTGCGGAAGAGAACAAAAGAGATCACCGTTAGGTGAAACAGGTTTTTATTTTGAGCTCTTAAAATTTCTCAAAACCAGAATATTCTTAAGAGGATAATGACTTTTGATGTCGATAAAGGATACTTCGGCATTCAATCACTTCCGTGAGGAGATCCTCTACTGAGAAAGCCCAGAAACTATAGCCCTCTTAAAAAGCCTCGCTTCAAGAGACCATCAAAAGGCATTTAAATACAACACAAAACAAATTTACATATCTGATTATCACATTATGATGATTATGATGCACCAGTATCGCAGAGGTCAGTGGTTCGAATCCCGTACAGGCCTGATTTTTTTCAGGTCTGATTTTCGCTATTGCATAAATAGCGCTATCTACTGCGAGGATCGTGCATCATACGTATCTAATACCGCAGTTCAAAATATATGAACTTCATATATTCACTGTATCTGATTTATCACTTTCACGGGTTTCTTACGAATCAACTTAACGGCCTGCTCCCAGTTGGCTTGTTAGCTCAATTGGTGGAGCGCTGCACCAGTATCGCAGGAGTCAGTGGTTCGAATCCCGTACAGGCCTGATTTTTTTCAGGTCTGATCTTCGCTATTGCATAAATAGCGCTATCTACTGCGAGGATCGTGCATCATACGTATCTAATACCGCAGTTCAAAATATATGAACTTCATATATTCACTGTATCTGATTTATCACTTTCACGGGTTTCTTACGAATCAACTTAACGGCCTGCTCCCAGTTGGCTTGTTAGCTCAATTGGTGAAGCGCTGCACCAGTATCGCAGGAGTCAGTGGTTCGAATCCCGTACAGGCCTGATTTTTTTCAGGTCTGATCTTCGCTATTGCATAAATAGCGCTATCTACTGCGAGGATCGTGCATCATACCTATATCTGATTATGAAGGGCAGAAGTTAAGGGAGTTGTTTTTGGCCGTTTGAGGAGAGGCTTAAAGTTTTAAATGTGAGAGAACATCTAAAGTAAAATGTACCTTTTCCTCGACATTCCATCTTTCCCTCACTCGGCGTGGGCTTATTTTGGACGTTTCACTCGTTGCGAAATTCCTCTTGGTTATTGCTTTTGTTTTTGTTGTTTTGACGGTAGCGCTTGTCTCAGTGGTTTCAATCTAATGTTTAGGTTTAAAGTCCATTCGATTCAGTTTTGTTGATTATCATAACAAGTTTTTACTTTTGTGTTCAAGCGTGCCAAAGACATCATTACGGTAATTTATGTTTTTATAAACAAAGCTGGTAGCTCCTAGTATATAGCATTCATAGTCTGTTTATGAGCCACGTGGCCCATCAGACCGACGCTTAACTCCGGTTCCTGTAACATAAGCGACTAGGAGTCTCTAATGTAGTATTCGTACTTCTGTTTTAAAACCAATACATGTAACAAGAAAATTACCCTTTGCTTCCGACGAAAAAGAGGTAGAAAAACATTACATCTGCATGTTATAACTTCAATTAACTTAAGCTGTCTAAGCTGACAAATTGAATACAAATATAGGTCTACATTTACATATGACCTGTAAGCAAACTGCAATGACTTACAGTTTCTCTACTGTGCAAAACACATTCGTTTACTTTCGTTGCGAACTATTCATAATACTTGAAGATTGCCTCCGAAGTGCTCGGTTGTTATATAGCTACCTTAAAAGTTTCTTCAGTTTTAACGACGAAATATATTTCGAAGAATGCAAATGATAGATTGCCGAATGTGTCTCATTTTCCAGCAGTATACCACAGGGTTTAGAGACGAATTGAAAAACAAAAGCGTTAACGTATAAATACCACTTGTACGAAATCTGGTGATTTGTTTAATGGAAGAAAAACCCCAAATATAAACACAGTACCAGGGTAAATAACACAACAAAAACACGAGGTATATGTAGAAGGTACTGCTAGCCGACCTCCTCAACCTGGCCGCGTTCACTGTCGTTCCACCCCCGTGTGTTAGTTGCAACACTTGGATTACGTTTCTGTGGCGCCTCACCGCTAAATATATTTTAAAATAAATGATTGTTGTGAAAATAATACAACAACAAAAAGTAACAGTGAGTACGATTCTTCCAGCGTATTTGAGCCAGAAATAATCCAGCACTAACAGCAATGAAAACAAGAAACTAAACGTCCATATCATCAACACCGCAGCAACAACACGCTTGTGAGTCACAAGTTCTTGATATCTGAGATGAAGGTGAATGGCAAGAAATCTGTCTGTGCTCATAGCTGTAACACCGAAAAGCGACGCACACGAGAATAAACTCGAAAAAAAGTCAGTGATGTAGGTAAATATATTTATCTCGTGGTAGATATAGTTTCCACTAGTAGCGCAAGTAATCAGCCTTGCAACATAAACAGGTTTCACCAGCAAACCAACACCAAGATCAGAAACAGCGAGACTCAGTAGGAATGTTTTCAAAGTCTTTGGCAATCCTGACGTTTTCCTCATCGCATGGATCGTCAAAATGTTCATCATAATGGATGTGTAGCAAAAGAAGGAGTTCAACACGGAATTAGTGACACAAGACGAGTAATACGGGCTTTCGCTATTCCCCATTCTATAACGGGTAGTCAGGAGGCTGGTTTGTCAGCAAGTTCACGAAGTACGCTCAGAAGAAATGGATTTCATGAGACAAACATGCTTCATCGTGAATTAATGGAGAGTTACTTCGAAAAGCCTCATGATAAACTCTGGCAAAAGCCAGGATTAATAAATAGTTGGAAACCAGAGACTTATAAATAAGTTGATGCATTTGACAGCTTTGTACGGTGCCAACGAGGAAATCGAAAGACACGCGTGCCCATGCTGAAGTGCTTTTTTTTATCTCTGTTCTTCCGACGTTATTCACTGTACTGATAAATAGCTACTTTCCTGTTATGTATTTGTGGCCCACATGGTCGATGTTTAAGCCGCCGAAACAACGTTCGCCAATTCATTTCACGTTTTCCCATTTAACACACATCGAAAGTATATAAATTATGTGTCAATTCACATATCAGTAATCACAGAAATCGATCTCATATCCGAGAAAAAATTTGTCATCAGACTTGGTAAAAGCTAAGGTCGGCACACACGAGGGGTCATGTCCCTGCGACTAGTCCGTGCGACAAGTCCCGGCGACAAGTCTTTGAAGGATTTACACGAGGGGAGCGATAGCAGGGACTAGTCCCTTAAGGCGTCCACACGAAGGCACTCAATTGCACAAGAACATGGGGAAATTAAGAGGCAAAAGATATTCCTTAGTCTGGGGCGTTACACGAAAACAATGAAAATTTGGTAACTTTTCATTGTAGCACTATTAAACATCAACACAAATGAACTACACTTATTCAGTCGGATTATTCATGCTTTTACGTGTTCCGTTTTTGTTTTTTTTTTTAATTTTATTTTTAACAGACAGAGTCAAATAGGGTAAAAATTCCATCAAAACGGCTCCAAGACATCTGTATATGTTTACAAAACTAGAAATAGTTTTTTATTCCTCAGTTGTAGAAATCTAGAATTCAGGGAAAATTCATAGAAACTGCAATGTTTACAAGTACCGAAAGTCACGGATCATACTGACCCATGATTGGCTTATTTACCGTTTAGTCGCAGGGACTGGTCGCACAAACAGTTCACACGAAGGGACCAACATATGTTTCATGCGACAAGTCCCTGCGACTGGTCGCAGGAATTCAAACCAGTTTGAATTCGTGCGACCAGTCGCAGGGACTAAATTTGGTCCCTGCGACCACAGTAATGTGTAGTTCACACGAAGGGACTAGTTGCATGAAACTGGTCGCTGGGACTAGTCGCAGGGACTAGTCGCAGGGACTAGTCGCAGGGACAAGTCCCCTCGTGTGTGCCGACCTTTAGACTTAGAATTGGTAAAATGTTCGCTTTCGTCAGAAAGATAGAGGTTGTCCTTAGGAGGCGGCGGCGTGTCACTTTCAGTAAGCGGAATTTTGGAAAAGAAAAAAATAACACCTCTTTACATTCGAAAATTCCGCGAGTTATGGCAGTCTAGAATGACAGCTGTAGCGAATAACTGAAACGAAGCTATTAAGAGAACAACATATTAAACATAATAACTCCTCTTTGGCGCGAATGCTCAAGTTCCATCGACAAAAACTTTAGTTTGTTTACTCTGTTAAAAGCGACAAGACCTACGTTTAGACAATTACACGAGACAAACCCAATATCGAAACCAAAAAAACTTTAACAGTAACTTTTCGCTGTTGAAGCGGACATTGAGAAACACCAATGTTCATCTTCTAGAGATCTATAAAAATGGGAAAAAACCTCATCTACAATAATCTAGCACAACAAAAAAGGGACGTAAGAAAATGCATTTTAATTAAGTACAGAAAATCAGCTGTCTCTAAAATTGACTGTTTCTACCGAGGTCCGGTGTTGAATTTTAATCCAAAACCTTTTGTTTTCAAAAAAAAAATTCTTCTAGGGCAAAACAAATAAGAAGGGAAGAACTGAATGTGTCTACTTCCAACAGAATGAAAGTAAAATAAATGTAAAGTCTATTTTTCACAGCTTTAATTTCATCTAGAAAACTCTCCGTAACAGAGAGAGAAACAAGAACCTCGAAAACACGCAGACAGTTTATAAGCTCCTCTGCTCTTCATTTCTATGAAAAACTTTGGACATAAAAAACAAAGCACAAATAAACATTTGGCAGAAAGCACGTTTAAAGTCTACAATAATATCATCTTAAGTTTTGACAGTTCAGTTCTGACGAATGATCACATTTCGCAGCATGCAAATGATGGATTGCCAAATGTGTCTCATTTTTCAGCAGTACATTTCAGTACAGTTCACCGCCATTTCATTGTTTTGTGAAACTTGATGGACCTGAAGGGCTTGAATTAAGCTTGGGTGGCGCCGCACAGCGAAATAAATCCTATGATAAAAAATTATAGTGCAATTAAAACAACAGCCGAAATCGAAATACTGTTATAACCACAGCAACAATACGCTTGGGAATCACAAGTTCCTGATATCTGAGATGAAGATGAACGGCTAAAAATGCTAATGCTTTCTGGTAAGTTCCTTTCAATAAACAAGAATTAATAAATGGAAACCGTCACCATCTGTCAAGTTTTACAGTGAAACAGTATATTTGAAAGCACGAACGATCATCGTCAAAAGTTCTTCATGTCCGTGTTTTCCGTTCTCCTTTCTCGGCTATCAACCATAGAAAGGGATGTGCACGATAAGAGGACGTTTCAAAGGGAATTAGCTAATTACTTTAAATAGCATAGGTGTGAAAATTTTTCATTTAACTTAATGGAACTTAAAGACAGCCTACACTAAGTATAATGTAATGTTCACTGAAATCCATCTGCTAATAGACATATAACTAAGTAGATAAGTCTTTGACCACTATCGTTTGTTGAAAGCTAGAAATATGTATGCGATCCTCGGGTTGGTGGATGAAACATGGACAACGAAACAAGATTAAGGTTTTTGTAGTTAAAATCGACGTTTCTGCGCAATTGCGCGTAATTTTCGCGTAACGAGGACGACTGGCTGATGACATAAGTTAAAGACAAAACAAGAGCAGTTCACAGAAAAAAACACCACGCTCTTCGCAGTATGCACATGATACTTTGTCCATTGTGTCTCATACCCCAGCTGTAAATAGAACGGTTTACAGGGTTTTAGTGTACTGATGAAAATTCCAAAACGTAGTATTTGCTTCATGGATAAAAGATCTTACAACAAACGCACAGTGCCAAGGTAAATAACAAAATAAAAACACGAGGTACATGTAGAATGTACATAGGGCTGATTTCTTTATCTTCACAAAGTTCACTGCCATTTCACCATAATGAGAGACCTGATGGACTTGAAGGGCTTAAATACGGGTCGCGTGGCGCCGTACAGCGAAATAAATTCTACAATAAAAAAACTGCAGTGTAAATAAAATTACAGCCACATGTAACAGCTATTATAATAATTCCGGCAATTTTGATCGGGATGAACCCCGTTAATGAAAGCAACGTATGTAAGCATCTATTCTGTTGAAACCGCAGCAACAATATGCTTGTGAGTCACAAGTTCCCGATGTCTGAGATGAAGATGAACGGCTGAAAATCTGTCTGCACTCAGAGCTGTAATATGGGCTGCCGTCACCACCAAAAATACAAGGATGTCAAATAAATCAGTAATAAAGGAATCGAATGGCCAAATTATAGACAGTCTAGGTTTCCTTAACATTACATGAAATATTCCCATCGGAATATTTCATGTAATGTTAAGCAATTCAATGTTCAGCTAGAGTGTCTGATGTTCTGCAAAACTATTCGACGTAACGCTACACCATTCGTGTGTACCCTGTACCATTCGACATTACGCTGAGCCATTTCATGCAACGCTACACTGTTTGTATGTGCGCTGTACCATTCTACATTACCGTGAGCCATTTCACGCAACGCTACACCATTTGTATGTACGCTGTACCATTTGACATTACGCTGAGCCATTTCACGCAACTCTACGCTGTTTGTATGTACCTGTAAAAAAATGTACCCTTAAATAACAATCAGAAAAGACCAAGATGCGATCTGATTATAATCCATTCATTGTAAAGAACTTAGTTAAAGACATCATTGAAAGTAAAGAGGATCGTGATAAAGGCCGTTACTAATTCATCTTGGCCCCAAAATCACATTAAATCCTTTAGATGCCGGCAGCTGATTCGAGTTCTTCGTAATCGTTCCGCTCTCCACATGCAGGATATTTGGCAAATACAAAAAACGACGCAACGACTTCGTTTTGATGCAGCCGACAAACAAACTCGAGGTCGGACAAAAAAAAAAGTAAACAGTCGTCAGTTGGTTACGATCGCCCTTGAAAACTGACCGCTTCTCGGAACAGATCATTCCTGACGATAAATATGCGACAATACTTTTTGCATAAATGGAGGCTACTGTGTCAGTTATTCATTAAATGCTTTTTGCTAAGCGTGGGGAGAGGCATCTACGAAGAGCTTGCCGTCAAAACGTTGACTGCCTGGGTCACAATTATTCCGCCGAGTCAGTCGAACGTTCTTTCCGTCTTGAGTGGATCATCAAAGGATAGGAGACTCATCATATCGAACCCAAGATGCAGTCCTTACCAGAAATTTCCCAGAACTATATAGGTTACCTGACGCGCCTACATCAGTCATGTGCGCACAGAAATATTTGACGATTAAAATGGATTATGTAAAATAAATAACAAGAAGTAAGCTGACCATTAGAAAAAGACTTGGACACTACAAAAATAATTAACAACAATAATAATCATAATCAATGAAGAAAAACGTATTTGACGTGTAGTCGATTAACCACGTGGCGGTTTATTAACACTATTTCTTTGGATAAAAAAGAATCTCCACAGTAATTCTTGCAATGTTACAGATCATTTCTTCTTCTTTTTTTGAAGGTTTGGTGCTGAAACTTTCACTTTTCCTGGAATGTAACGCGAAAGATCGTTGTCCTAGAAATAGAGTGGAAAACTAGTGAAAATTTAAAAAAAAAGAAAAAAAGGAGAAGCACTGTCAGGGATGGTTTGCACAAAAGCTGTGAAGTGCGATTGACGCTTAGAATGCAAATAATGTGATGAATTACTTAAAGTTCAATAACATCGTTGACTGCTTCATCTACCTACTAAAGTATCCCGAGCTTTGAAATTTTTACCTTGAGACTTTTAATTAAATCTTTCTCTCGCTGGGAAGCTTCTTTGGAAAACAGAAAAGTGCCCAACGCCGTCTTGGCAGCTAAGGAAGGAAACAAAACCTGTTAAATTTATATTTGTTTTTCACGAATCACAGGACGAGGTGAAATGTATCATTCTCGATTTTGTCGCCTAAAAATTCTTATAAACTTGAGTTACAAATTATTTAATAGAACTCCCTCACCGAGTAAATTCAAATCCGAGTTGGCCAAGTAAATTCAGAGAAAATTCATAGAAAATTTAGAACTGAGCATCAGCAGAATATTTTGGGAAGTAAATCCGTACAGTTTTTCTAACCTTTTCCTCGGCGAGCTGTACCTGGAGTAAGTTTCACTTTAAACCTGTCGAAGAAACGGAAAAGAAAAGACAAATAAAACACACACACATCTCTTATCTGAGAATTAGATTGGGAGGGGGGGGGGAGGAGGGGGCTCTTCGATCGTCATATTTTATTCAGGAGCATACCAGGATGTTTTCTTACTATAAAAGATAACTTTTCCACAGCCCTTCTGATACAGAAAGATAGACTCTGGTCAGGGCTGATCTATCACCCAAACAACTTGAGCTTAGGGTGTCTTAGAAACTTAAAGAAAAAAAGAATAGAAAAAAAAAAAAAACCGCTGTCTTACTTGTAGTTTTGTACCGCACCGTATGGAGCACACACAGGAATTGCAAACAGCAGTAAATCTTCAGACAGCGGACAACCTGTAAGAGAATCAAGCAGCGATACAGCTTCCTGCAAAGCAACGAAAAACGCCGAAAATTAGAAAAGTTACCCAAGCATGACATCAACGGCAATCGGCAGAGTTTGAGTTTCTCACAATCTTGCTTAACTCAAAATATTCGGATTGGCTGTGATCAAAATATTTTTTGCGGTTATTCTGAAATGGTGAATCATAAATCACGCTTGTAAGTAAAATCGGAGTTGACTTTTGCCGCAAGTTGCTGTGAAACCGTCATGCTAAAACCAACTATTATCGAGCAATAACAGCACATTACTAAAATGAAACAGGCAAAGAATAAACCAAGTTATGAGCTGGGATGGTTAGAATTTTAAGAATCGTTTTTTAAAAAAAAAACCTCCAAAAAATCTCAATTGAAATTATTTCATTGCGTACTTTCGGTGCTTCGTCTTCTGCTTCGTCATCTGATACAGCCTGAAGGAAAGAAAAAAAAAACAATTCATATTAACTCGCGAAGTAACGAGAAAAGAAGTACTGCCTGGGATTTATTAAAACATAAAGAAAACAAATAAGTGTGTGAAACGCAACAAATACGCTACAAATATAAATATAAACAATTTAATAAATGAGTTTCTTCTTTACATTGTCGTAAAATGTATAATTTATAATCACCAAACAGGGTGTCATGTCACTTTTCAAGTGCGCATGGCATTTTGTTCACGACCTCTGACTGTTAATCTCGCTAAGGCTGTAAAGTTTGATAAGGTTTGAGGTATTTACAAAATACTGAAAAGTACATAGCACAGCCGAACTGTCTACTTACAACGTCTTTTTCTTTCTCAGAATTCCCATATTTCGCACCTGAAAATAGAAAAAGCTGATTTACACTTCATTACTTTCGGTATTTTACGGTTAATTACATAAAAAAAAAAAATTCATAAAAAAATGATTGTTGTACCTTCATCTTTTGGAGCACCCTCTTTGAGAGAATTGTCTTCTACACTGACTAGTTCCAAACTGCTCGCTTCACCAGCTTGTCTATCAGAAGAGTTCATCAAACCAGTCGCTGTCTCTTTACTGTCAATATCGTTACCTTCTCTATCGCCTTTATCCTGATAGACGCTTGAGTTTTGATGTGTAAAGTTTGTTTTGTTGCCTTTGTTTTCTTCCAAATCTTGCCTGGACTGGAAGCTGTTGTCCTGATCTTGGTTTTTACCGCCTCCTGTTGCAGACAGATTATTTTGATTTGAGTATTGGTCTTTGCTTGTCTGGGTTTCCCTTTTCCCTGGTTTACCGCTGGCTGGCCTGTTGGCGCAACTTCCTTTGCCCGCCTTCTTGTCTCTTTTCCTCTTATCAGCTTTGCTTTCTTTCGAAGGCCCAGCAGACTATAGGAGGAAAAAAACCAGCATTGTTTAAGAGGAAAAAATAAAAAAATTATCATACATCTGAAGTATTGGGAAACGGCCGTGGTGCATTAGCTCACCATAATTCATGTCAAAATGTCTCGGGTCGGTTTACGCGCAATGTTTCTCCATCATCCACTGTTCATTGCAATCACCAAACTGTCCAGGAATCAAGACGTTATACTTGGGAGTACCTTTGAAGAATTCTCATTCTATCCATGAGAGTTGTAATAGACTTGCAGTTACTTGAGGCCACAGAAAACACTACAAGCTGTAGCAGGTATGCAAGTCAAGCCTCATTTTGATGCAGCCTTGCCAGTGAACCTCGTTCCGATCCAGACTCATTTCACCCTTTACAGATTACGCAAGGGGTAGGATAAATTCGATACTTTTTACATGCTAAAAATCATTACCGCTAAAATCTCCATTTTCATTTGTCGTTCCTCTTCATCCTGTTCGCCGTATTTCTCTTTTATTTTCCTAAGTTTGGTCTGAAAAGTGAAAAAAGTATAAATTGCTTTAAGCAAAGCCACTAAATCCTTCTGACAAGCCTTAATTAACACGGGTAATTCCTTAGATTTGTTTTTATATCGTTCCCGTTCATTTAGATAACAAAAGGGTGTAGACTTGAAATATCCAATTTTTTGTCGCTAATTTCAGGCCGGTCACGCTGGAAAATCATTCGTTAGCTTCCAAGTCTGTGAATTTTTATTAAAATCCTTAATGTTCATTATTTATTACGCTGCACAGAGTGGTCCATATTTAATGTCTGTTGTTTAAAATGAACGAGCGGAACTAGAATGAATTCATTCTAACCACTTAAATCTACTATCATGCTCAGTCAAAGAAAGTGAATCTTAAACTTTCTCTGTGACATAAATAATCAACTAAATATTCACTTCTCCTCGCCGATATTAACAGTCTAACAGGGTTGAAAAAAGTGTGTCAAACCTTTTGTCCTCTCTTAGGTGGCTGCTGCTGTTGCTGTTTTTGTTTTTGTTTTTGGTGATGGTTTTGTTCAGATTTCTGTGGATAATATTTTTAAGGATCAGAAGATATTAGAAGCTGTTTCCCAAAATACTTTCAAAGCGAAATGCGAGGTCGAGCAGATATAAATGCTCTGATATTTTGTTGAATCCCCTACCATGAATTAAAACATTGGCTAATGAAGAGGATTTACAAGGGCTCATTTTCAACATCACCATTAAAAACAGAATGCAAACGTACCCGCTCATATTCTTCTCCTTCCTCTGTTTCTTGCTCCTCCTCATTCGCCTGCAAAGAGCCGTCTTCACCTTGTCTGACCTTCTTCTTTCGATTCTCTCTGAGATAAATTCGATTGTAATCATTAAAAATCTGTGGTGTACCTTGGTCTCGCAATAAAAAAATATGCCAATGTAAGATCAATATTGAGCACAAAGTAGCTTGGTATCGCACCTTCCCTTTTGAAAGAAAAGTGTATAACCTTAATTTCATAAAACAGTCGCCGCGTAAATCAGAAGACAAGTGCCAAGTGGCTGCACTTTATTCATAATAGAGATTTGTGCTCACTGCAGCGTGTCATTAAGTGAGAGTCAAGATTTACATGCGCAGGATTCATGGCTAATTATTACCTCCTCTGTTTCGCTGATAGACGCTGCTTGTTTGCGGGCTGAAAAGAAAAATAATGAGGAATATTAGGCCACGTTTCGATCGCTCAAGTGCTTGAAAACTAAAACAAAAACTGTAACAAAAACCAGAGTAAGTTCAGGCCACTGATCTGAAGCGCTAGAAAAAGTGAGTGACCAGGTGACGCGCGTTTCTTTTTCTTTCATCTGATTGGTTGAGGAAGTGAAGCAAGTTTTCTGGACCAGCCATAAAGGTATGGAAAGGAAAGCCAATCTATTTCCTGATGAAGTTTTTGATACGATAGGCAGTTTATTGATAAGATCACGAAAACTGGCAAACTGAAACTCGGCTATAAGTTACGCTTTCTTGCATTTTGCTATTCATGAAATGCAAGGGCGAGGAATGACATCTCAAATTCTCAAGATACTTGTTTGGTTTCCTCAGGATCAACACTTTCTCCTTCTTCACTATCTCTTCGGCTATTGCTTCTGCTTGTACCTCGCTGAAGGTGTACTCTACAAACGAAGATAAAAGCACGATAAATTTAGAGTTAAACAATAGACTTAAACATTGCCATTGAAAATTAATCTATTAAAAATACAAACAAAACTTACTTTCCCTCCTTCGTAAGCTGTATATCGATGCTTGTATCAGGAAACAAGCTGTCTTCTTCATCATCGTCTTCTAGAGTAGCTGCCCCTTCGACAGCAGAATTCGGTGGATTTTCTGCCTCGCCTTCGTCACTTGGAATGCTCAGCTCTTCCTCTCCTTCAGCATCCTATGTCAAGTTCAAAGTGTTATATCATTGGATCGTTTCGCGATATATTTGGGTGGAAAAAATGCAAACGTTATTGTGTAAACAGTCTGTGTTATAATGTAAAGCTCTCATTAGCTAGTAATCAAAACAAAACAAAAAACAAACAAAACATGGTTGCTGGGAAATCAAGCACCGTTGAAAATCTCTCGGACCTTACCTCTACTATTTCAGTATCCTCCACAGCTCTGACTTTTCTCTCGTTCAAGTGATTCTCGATGGACGTTTCATCCAGTTTAAACAAAAAACCAAAGCCCATCATGAGGTAACATGGCGGCAAGAAGTTCTTTTTGCCCCTAATCATGAAGCTTCCTGTGGTAAGGTACTCTCCTGTGGGTGCCGTCTTGGACACCTGCGAATGAGGCACCCACCAGGCTGAGGTCACAATCCGTGCCTCCCACGCAGCACTGTAGGACACCGCCATGCAACCGGCTTCATTTAGGGTCTTTGGCGGGACGGGCTGACCCGTAGGGTTCTTTACTACAACACTTGTTGCACCATGGAGATCTGCGTGAACGTACACGTCTCCTGAGGAGAAAAGATATGTGATAATGATACATGACACAGAAACATGTAACTGGCCCCAAAACATATAGCCAGTGACCGAGCACGGGATACAAGCTCCTGCTGTACCTCAGAGTCAAGAGCTGAAAAATGTAACCACTGCTAACCTCGAGAAATGAGAAACAAGCTGAGAAGCGCTGAGAAGCGCAGAGAAGCACGTAAGCATTCACCAGGTGCACTCTCGAGAACTGTCTTGACCAAGTTTGACCGCGGGCAAACACGTGACTGGCGACATTCGTAAGAAAAACTTGGGAAGTTGACAAGTTCCTAAAACAGTGTAGAAATAGAATGCAAAGTGAGCCACAACAGACCTTGTTCTAGATGTCTTTTGACCAGAAGTTCGTTCTGCTGTTGGTCTCGGCCACCAATTACCAGGTAATTCTCAGAACTGATAAACCAAAGAAACTTCTCAAACCTAAAAAAACAAAAGAAATATTCATTTAATTCCCATCCCAGGAGATCATAACGAGCCTCACGCCGTTAGCAACCAAAAAAAGTCTAGGTATCCAGCAGAGAATCCGTACTTTTAGTCCGCATTCTCTACTGGATACCAGTGGCTTGCTTGGGTAAAATTTTTGATCGTATTTCGCTCCTAATCTGATAGAGGCGTCAACTTTTACACAATCATGTCATCATCCTATGGCGTGAAAAGGTAATTAAAGAAGCCGTATCCGAAAAAAGTGTACATGGCCGGCGCTTAAAAATAGTGACAAGACAAAGCGCTCGCCCGGAGTGTGTTGCGGCAGTTACAGTCACGTCGAAGAAACATTTCTTAGTCAATGCTTGCGGATTTAGTTAACTTCATTAATACTGACATAGGCTGCGACGCTTATTTACTTCGACATTTAACTGGCTGCCTGAGTGTTTTGTTTTCTAATCAATTTTACCAGATTTTTGTTTTCGGATCGGAAACAAAGTAAATTCCAGAACCGACGACTTTTTTTCCGCTGTGTTCGGAATCTTTGACAGCTGACGCTTGGTGCTGTAATTTTTGAGCATCCGGTTACCAGTTATTGGGAATAAACTCGGCGTATTACAACCTATAATTTCTTTTGCTGTTTAACGCAGAGTCCACAATACATGGCGGCTTTTCCTCACTGATATTTTATGTCGCATTTATAGTTTACACACTGTTCCAGTTTTTTTAAACGATATTCATGCAGTACACATAAGATTCTTTGTCACTGGCCTTCATATGACCTATATTGGTGCCGGAATCCTCTAGATAGTTGCGAGAGATTAGACATTATAGGTACGATGTGATTAACGCACTGGTGTTGAAAATCTCTTTGCGCTACCTCCTCCGCAACGATGATTAAAATCGTGAATAAACAGAGACCGGGGGTAATAATAATTGTTTTCAAATCAAGATAGATGTTGAACAAGCTGACAAAGCTTTTAAACAGACAAAGACCAACTTTCGTTTAATGACACGTAACGAACAAGTTTAAACTCCCTTGAACTTTAACAGGGTTCGTACTGTCTTGCAAGTCTGTTAATTTCAGGGCAAGTCCCCCAATGAATTTAACCAATCCTTAGAAAGTCCTTGAATTTTTATATTCTAAAAGCTTCTTGAGAGGGGTGGGACGTTGACTTTTTCCGAAAAACCAACTTTAAATACTGAGTCAAGCGCTGTGCGCTAGAGTGGTTTGGAAATTAACATAGAGCGCGGTAGATCCAGTAATGCGTTATTGACCAAGCAGGAAAACTCAAACCTGAGCCAAGCGATAAGAGCCAAGCGAGAGCTTGCCTGCAGGTTACACAAAGACAAAATGGCTGCAACGCTGGCCACCGCAGAAAACGAAAAATAAGCAAGGGTTAATAGCCAATCAGCTCACAGAATTCGCTGCATCTTGCACCGCTTGCGAAGCCAGCCATATAAAAAGGAAAGATAATACATCGGCGTAATATAACTCTTAAAGCAAGAATCTCTCCCAACATATTCATCTAAGGTAGTAAAAGTTTAAAATGTTATGAAAGCTGAAAAAGAAAGGGTTCCGGTGTCGCGCTTGTTCAGAGTTACAAGTTTGAATGGCCAAGGGGTGGGCACTTATTCAAGGAAATACGGTATATCGATCACTTGAGGCTGTGCGCGTTACTTCGTGTTGTTTCATACTTTATATTATCTCATATTAACCAGTTTGTCAGGAAATCAATCGTCGTCGTGTGTTTACGCCCTACAAAAACGTCGCATCAGAGTTTCACGAACTAGCTTCGCAAAGAAATGTACCAGCAGTGTTTTGCCTTGTGTTATTTATTGAGTTTTTTTGGCAGCATTTTTTGGTTTGATGTTCTCTTCCCGTCGCGGTTTTCAGGGCGACTTTTAACAGTAAATGAAGCTGTTTTCCAAATTTTTGTCTCAAACGACTATTTATTCCTGTCGCTCTGCTGTAGATATAGGTGAAGAGCTCAAATAACAGAAAAGTTTGCGTCACAAGAATTTCTTCACATTATATATGCCAGAAAACCTCTGAATGCCAGAACTTCAGCCTGGGTGAACCAGAAAGGATAGACAATACTTCCCTATATTAACCATCAATGAAAAGCTAAGTAAGTCAAATATCTCAGAGGCGCTCAGGCATTAAACTGAATGCCAAGACTTCAGCCCGGGTGAACCAGTAAGGCCGATAGACAACACTTCCCTAGATTAACCTGTGAATGTCAAAGAAAATAAGAATGTTAGGTATCCCAGAAGCACTAAGGGATTACTGTGAATAGCAGAACTTCCGTTCAGCCTGGGTGAACCAGAAAAGATAAACAACACTTCCCCGTATTGACCATGAATGAAAAACTTAAAGTATGCTGTATATCCCAGAAGCGCTCAGGCATTACACTGAATGCCAGGACTTCAGCCTGGGTGAACCAGAAAGGATAGACAATACTTCCCTATATTAACCATCAATGAAAAGCTAAGTAAGTCAAATATCTCAGAGGCGCTCAGGCATTAAACTGAATGCCAGGACTTCAGCCTGGTGAACCAGTAAGGCCGAGAGACAACACTTCCCTTGATTAACCTGTGAATGTCAAAGAAAATAAGAATGTTAGGTATCCCAGAAGCACTAAGGGATTACTGTGAATAGCAAAACTTCCACTCAGCCTGGGTGAACCAGAAAAGATAAACAACACTTCCCCGTATTGACCATGAATGAAAAAACTTAAAGTATGTTGTATATCCCAGAAGCGCTCAGGCATTACACTGAATGCCAGGACTTCAGCCTGGGTGAACCAGAAAGGATAGACAACACTTCCCTATATTGACCATGAATGAAAAGCTAAGTATGTTGTATATCCCAGAAGCGCTCAGGCATTACTCTGAATGCCAGGACTTCAGCCTGGGTGAACCAGAAAGGATAGACAACACTTCCCTATATTGACCATGAATGAAAAGCTAAGTATGTTGTATATCCCAGAAGCGCTCAGGCATTACACTGAATGCCAGGACTTCAATATGGGTGGACCAGAAAGGATAGACAACACTTCCCTATATTGACAATGAATGAAAAGCTAAGTATGTTATATATCCCAGAAGCGCTCAGGCATTACTCTGAATGCCAGGACTTCAGCCTGGGTGAACCAGAAAGGATAGACAACACTTCCCTATATTGACCATGAATAAAAAGCTCAGTATGTTGTATATCCCAGAAGTGCTCAGGGATTACACTGAATGCCAGGACTTCAGCCTGGGTGAACCAGAAAGGATAGACAACACTTCCCTATATTGACCATGAATGAAAAGCTATGTAAGTTATATATCCCAGAAGCGCTCAGGCATTACACTGAATGCCAGGACTTCAGCCTGGGTGGACCAGAAAGCATAGACAACACTTCCCTATATTGACCATGAATGAAAAGCTTGTATATCCGAGCTTGTATATGTTGTATATCCGAGCAGCACTCAGGCATTACACTGAATGCCAGGACTTCAGCCTGGGTGGACCAGAAAGGATAGACAACACTTCCCTATATTGACAATGAATGAAAACCTAAGTATGTTATATATCCCAGAAGCACTCAGGCATTACTCTGAATGCCAGGACTTCAGCCTGGGTGAACCAGAAAGGATAGACAACACTTCCCTATAATGACCAGGAATGAAAAGCTTTGTGAAACTTTGTTATATATCCCAGAAGTGCTCAGGCATTACAGTCAATGCCAGGACTTCAGCCTGGGTGGACCAGAAAGGATAGACAACACTTCCCTATATTGACAATGAATGAAAACCTAAGTATGTTATATATCCCAGAAGCGCTCAGGCATTACACTGAATGCCAGGACTTCAGCCTGGGTGGACCAGAAAGGATACACAACACTTCCCTATATTGACCATGAATGAAAAGCTAAGTATGTTGTATATCCCAGAAGCACTCAGGCATTTTTCTGAATGCCAGGACTTCAGCCTGGGTAAACCAGAAAGGATAGACAACACTTCCCTATATTGATCATGAATAAAAAGTTCAGTATGTTGTATATCCCAGAAGCGCTCAGGCATTACACTGAATGCCAGGACTTCAGCCTGGGTGAACCAGAAAGGATAGACATCACTTCCCTATATTGACCATGAATGAAAAGCTAAGTATGTTGTATATCCCAGAAGCGCTCAGGCATTACACTGAATGCCAGGACTTCACCCTGGGTGAACCAGAAAGGATAGACAACACTTCCCTATATTGACCATGAATGAAAAGCTATGTATGTTATATATCCCAGGCATTACACTGAATGCGGGGACTTCAGCCTGGGTGAACCAGAAAGGATAGACAACACTTCCCAATATTGACCATGAATGAAAAGCTAAGTATGTTATAAATCCCAGAAGTGCTCTGGTATTACTCTGAATGCCTGGACTTCAGCCTGTGTGAACCAGAAAAGATAGACAACACTTCCCTATATTGACCATGAATGAAAAGGAAGCTCTCACTAATTGATTATAAATAAATTGCATAACAAATACCAGTAGGCTGAATATGTTTTGTGTTATTGTATAATTCCACTATGATGCATGTCATTTAGCATTGCAGGTATAACCTACCTTAATAACTTTGCAGAATACACAGCACTCTGTGTCCAATCCTTGCTTGCAAAGTTCATTGATATATTTTTTGGCATCACCAGCTCTTTGCTTGAGCAGC
Organism: Stylophora pistillata; assembly: GCF_964205215.1. Classification (NCBI taxonomy): domain Eukaryota; kingdom Metazoa; phylum Cnidaria; class Anthozoa; order Scleractinia; family Pocilloporidae; genus Stylophora; species Stylophora pistillata. The sequence continues at coordinate 36,290,813 of NC_142524.1, forward strand.
ATTATCAGTGTTTTGTAATCAAGAGTAACTGTCATGAAAAAAGACAAGAAGATAACAAGAAGTTGAAGTTAAAATAGCTACACCAAAGATCTCAAATGTTATACTTTCCCAGATATTTTCTAACACTGCCAAGCATAAAATGGATTCAATAATTACTATCACGTAGCTAGACATGTAACATAAAAACATTGCAAAAATAAAAAATAATAAGATAAAAAAAATATAAAGAGTCAAGATTGGCACACACAAATAACCTGGAAATTTAACTTTAAAGCATCTTCCATTAACTACTATTCCAGTTTTCTCAATGGCATCCCTCTGGCGATTTAAATCTTTTATCGTAGAAAAATAGAAATGAAATAAATTATAATACTGTCAAGACCCTATCAAGGAAACAAACCCGAAATTTCTCCTAAAGTAGCCATAAAAAGTGATCATAGCTAGAAGATACGTATGATGCACGATCCTCGCAGTAGATAGCGCTATTTAAGCAATAGCGAAATTCAGACCTGAAAAAAATCAGGCCTGTACGGGACTCGAACCACTGACCTCTGCGATACTAGTGCAGCGCTCTAACCAATTGAGCTAACAAGCCAACTGAGAGCAGGCCGTTAAGTTGATTCGTAATGAACCCGTGAAAGTGATAAATGAGATAGAATAACTATATCAAATACCGCAGTTCAAATAGAATAAATATATCAAAGAATAAATATATAGAATAAGATAGAAGATAGAAGATAAGATAGAATAAATATATCAAATACCGCAGTTCAAAATATATGATTTTCATATATTTATTCTATCTCATTTATCACTTTCACGGGTTCATTACGAATCAACTTAACGGCCTGCTCTCAGTTGGCTTGTTAGCTCAATTGGTTAGAGCGCTGCACTAGTATCGCAGAGGTCAGTGGTTCGAGTCCCGTACAGGCCTGATTTTTTTCAGGTCTGAATTTCGCTATTGCTTAAATAGCGCTATCTACTGCGAGGATCGTGCATCATACGTATCAAATACCGCAGTTCAAAATATATGATTTTCATATATTTATTCTATCTCATAGCTAGAAGACTTAGAGGCTCAGCGTAAAATCAAACTCAGCCAATTATGTGATTTTCCTGCCAAGCAGAGATGAGTTCTGATACACCGTGAAACCAGCATTCACAACAAAACATAACAGAGCAAACTCACTTTTTCCAATCTTAATAAAAATATAAACGTTATGACTTACCCCGGTTCGTCTTAGCTTGAAAATGCTAAGTAACGTTTGCCAAGCTTTTCTTGATCCAGGATCAAGAATTTATTTTATCGATCAACCAAAGATATCTCACCACTTCTCCTTCTTCGAATTTCTGCCGGAAGATGGTAGAAACAACTCCAAATAGAGAGGCGATGGCCACTTTGTTGTTCTGAACATATCGGTCATCCAAGCTTCCGCCATTTTTTAAAGCTGGACCGTACAAAACGCTTGGAAAATGTGCCACCAACAGGCTACTTCAAAAAACTTGCTGACTCTTATGCCACATTTCTTGAAATTTAAGATAAACCATTCCCTTGACTCATCTGGAGGAGAATGAAGCAATTCAACCCTTCGAAGTTTCAAGGGATCCATAACTGCACTCGACCGCGGGAAACTAAACATTCCCGCTTTTGCTTACGAATATTAATATGAAATCCAATCTCCAAATGTCAATAGGCCGATCCAGCCCCTAATAAACAAAAGGCTTCATTGTACCCAGCAGGAACAGAGACTGTACAAATTCAAGCAACTACTCAGATTACTGCGAGCAATTATCGAAAAAGGCTGTCAAGGCGATGATGGAAACTTATCCGGTTTATGACGTCACTCCATACCAACCCGCCTTTTCGAATATTTGAACTTCCGTTTACCTGTGGCTCGTGATGGAATTCACGATGAAGCATGTTTGTCTCATGAAATCCATTTCTTCTGAGCGTACTTCGTGAACTTGCTGACAAACCAGCCTCCTGACTACCAGTTATAGAATGGGGAATAGCGAAAGCCCGTATTACTCGTCTTGTGTCACTAATTCCGTGTTGAACTCCTTCTTTTGCTACACATCCATTATGATGAACATTTTGACGATCCATGCGATGAGGAAAACGTCAGGATTGCCAAAGACTTTCAAAACATTCCTACTGAGTCTCGCTGTTTCTGATCTTGGTGTTGGTTTGCTGGTGAAACCTTTTTATGTTGCAAGGCTGATTACTTGCGCTACTAGTGGAAACTATATCTACCACGAGATAAATATATTTACCTACATCACTGAATTTTTTTCGACTTTATTCTTGTGTGCGTCACTTTTCGGTGTTACTGCTATGAGCACAGACAGATTTCTGGCCATTCACCTTCATCTCAGATATCAAGAACTTGTGACTCACAAGCGTGTTGTTGCTGCGGTGTTGATGATATGGACGTTTAGTTTCTTGTTTTCATTGCTGTTAGTGCTGGATTATTTCTGGCTCAAATACGCTGGAAGAATCGTACTCACTGTTACTTTTGGCTGTTGTATTATTTGTACAACAATCATTTATTTTGAAATATATTTAGCGGTGAGGCGCCACACAAAGGAAATCCAAGTGTTGCAACTAACACACGGGGGTGGAACGACAATGAACGCCGCCAGGTTGAGGAGGTCGGCTAGCAGTACCTTCTACATATACCTCGTGTTTTTGTTGTGTTATTTACCCTGGTACTGTGTTTATATTTGGGGTTTTTCTTCCATTAAAGAAACCACCAGATTTCATACAAGTGTTATTTATACGTTAACGCTTTTGTTTTTCAACTCGTCACTAAACCCTTTGGTATACGGCTGGAAAATGAGACACATTCGGCAATCTATCATTTGCATTCTTCGAAATATATTTCGTCGTTAAAACTGAAGAAACTTTTAAGGTAGCTATATAACAACCGAGCACTTCGGAGGCAATCTTCAAGTATTATGAATAGTTCGCAACGAAAGTAAACGAATGTGTTTTGCACAGTAGAGAAACTGTAAGTCATTGTAGTTTGCTTACAGGTCATATGTAAATGTAGACCTATATTTGTATTCAATTTGTCAGCTTAAACAGCTTAAGTTAATTGAAGTTATAACATGCAGATGTAATGTTTTTCTACCTCTTTTTCGTCGGAAGCAAAGGGTAACTTTCTTATTACATGTATTGGTTTTAAAGCAGAAGTACGAATACTTCATTAGAGACTCCTAATCGCTTATGTTACAGGAACCGGAGTTAAGCGTCGGCCTGATGGACGACTATGAATGCTATATACTCAGATCTACTAGCTTTGTTCATAAAAACATAAATTACCGTAATTATGTCTTTGGCACGCTTGAATACAAAAGTGAAAACTTCTTATGATAATCAACAAAACTGAATCGAATGGACTTTAAACCTACACATTAGATTGAAACCACTGAGACAAGCGCAACCGTCAAAACAACAACAATAAAAACAGTAACCAAGAGAAATTTCGCAACGAGTGAAACGTCCAAAATTAGCCCACGCCGAGTGAAGGAAAGATGGAATGTCGAGGAAAAGGTACATTTTACTTTAGATGTTCTCTCACATTTAGAACTCTAAATTCAGCCTCTAAATTAAGCCTCTAAATTAAGCCTCTCCTCAAACGGCCAAAAACAACTCCCTTAACTTCTGCCCTTCATAATCAGATATAGGTATGATGCACGATCCTCGCAGTAGATAGCGCTATTTATGCAATAGCGAAGATCAGACCTGAAAAAAATCAGGCCTGTACGGGATTCGAACCACTGACTCCTGCGATACTGGTGCAGCGCTCCACCAATTGAGCTAACAAGCCAACTGGGAGCAGGCCGTTAAGTTGATTCGTAAGAAACCCGTGAAAGTGATAAATCAGATACAGTGAATATATGAAGTTCATATATTTTGAACTGCGGTATTAGATACGTATGATGCACGATCCTCGCAGTAGATAGCGCTATTTATGCAATAGCGAAAATCAGACCTGAAAAAAATCAGGCCTGTACGGGATTCGAACCACTGACCTCTGCGATACTGGTGCATCATACGTATCTAATACCGCAGTTCAAAATATATGAACTTCATATATTCATTGTATGTGATAATCAGATATGTAAATTTGTTTTGTGTTGTATTTAAATGCCTTTTGATGGTCTCTTGAAGCGAGGCTTTTTAAGAGGGCTATAGTTTCAGGGCTTTCTCAGTAGAGGATCTCCTCACGGAAGTGATTGAATGCCGAAGTATCCTTTTATCGACATCAAAAGTCATTATCCTCTTAAGAATATTCTGGTTTTGAGAAATTTTAAGAGCTCAAAATAAAAACCTGTTTTACCTAACGGTGATCTCTTTTTTTCTCTTCCGCACCAATGTTTCGGTCATGTTTGTTTCTGTTTTTTTTTTTTTCTTTTCCAATCGTTTCGCTTTTTCGGTCGTTTCGTTTCAGTGGTTTCGCCACTAAATTTTCTCCGATTCTTATTGGTTTAAATTGATCACGTGACGCGATAGTGTTCATCCGTGGAGAGATACTATCAGCCCATAGTGCACTCTATTGTTTAATTCATGATTTGCAGTGATGGAGCCAATCAGATTGAAGCGCTTGTGTTGGTGCGCTGGTCAGTAGCTAAAGTTAGATGTTACGTCAGCCCTCAAGTTATATGCTCTGACGAACTGTTAACGCCAGATGTTCCATTTTTTTGGTCGCAGTTTATTTACCTTTATCAACAATGAACATTTAATAATCGTGGCGTGTCGTCTCGCTCTACAGTTTATCATTGTTACTTGAGTTTCAACTGACATTTTGTACAACACGGAGATATTGAATAATCAAAGTACGTGGGGTTTTTCCATTTCTTCTGAAAAACTAGAATTTTGAGATGATTAACAATTTCATGATGGAATATAATACGAATTTTTTTTTTATTGCCTGCCTTTTTCTTTTTTTAATCCAGGGACGCATAGTGTTCCTAATACCATTTTTTTTTTAATGCTTATGTACAAAAGGGAGGACTAACACAGGTTTTAATTCTAAATTGTTGAAATGACGGCGATGGCACATTTTGTTGTTGTCATTGATTACGAATGATGCGTTTTCCGACCTCTTATGTCAAGATTAATTAAGACTTCATTTCCAATGAGTTCCTGTGAATATTTTCATAAAAGAAATGAGAATCTGTTTGATCACTTTTACCCAATGACAATAATTTTAACGTCAGGATCTCATCTTTTTGTGTATTTTTGTGTGGAAACATGGAGGCGGGAGTGCATTTTCCGGCTTTTCGTAACTCAAAGGAAATATTTGCAAAGTAGCGATGATCTTTGCCTGTTGACGACGTTCATTGTCTTTTTTATTGGATCGCTAACGAACGTTTTAGGGAGGACAGCGCTTGCGGGTAACACCGGTGTCATCAAACGGAAATGGAAACGTAAAACCGTTGACCAACCAAATATTGACACGGAATAAGGAGATGAAGCCATTTTTTTTCTAAATTTAAGAGTAAGGGCTGAGTATTTTCTTCTAGTTGCCGACCAGCAAACTAAATGAAAGCTCGAAATATCCCAGGTCTGAATTTGGACAAAAAAATATTGCTATCTCGACGTATTTATTTATTTATGTATTTATTCATTTGTTCTTACCAACTTAAACAATTGTTAACTTCGTCAAAAGCGAAATTCTATAAGTAATAAAGATGAGATTCCGTTTTGATCTTTTTTACGTTGCATTCATTAGTCCATAACAGTTACCCGCAGTTTGTTTACTGTCGCTGATAAAATAGACTTTATAAAGTGGTTCATGCAATTCAAGAGTTAGAGTCTCCTTGAAGATCGGAGTCTATGAAGCGCACAGTCTCACTGGTTTTATCAGCAGAACGCCCGACCTCAACTTAAGTCACAGGTCTACAATGGCAGATACAAAAGAACAATTTTATTCGTCTCTCATTGTTAACGTTGTCTCCTCTTTCGCAGCTGTAACGTTGAACATTTTAACAATCCATGCGATGAGGAAAACTTCGTCCTTACCAGAGACTTTGAAAACATTACTG